>NW_025999913.1:18543537-18595100 GCF_001458135.2 Marmota marmota marmota | reverse complement strand
AGAGAGAGAGAGGGAATTTTAATATTTATTTTTTAGTTTTCGGCAGACACAACATCTTTGTTTGTATGTGGTGCTGAGGATCGAACCCGGGCCGCACGCATGCCAGGCGAGCGCGCTACCGCTTGAGCCACATCCCCAGCCCCTGCTGGTTTCTTTTTGAAGTCAGCCCCCCATTACAGAGTCCAGCATCCTCTACCGCAGATTTAGTTGGCCACACAGCTACAAATATTACTTCCAGGAACCCCACCACTCCTCCAATGTTGGATCCTGTTTCCTGTACACTCTCGTGTCTTTCCATGGCTCATTCTCATGTTAGAATTTGCAGATTTTCCAGTACTTCCCTAAGGTTGAATGGGAGGTAAAAGTTTTGGGAATTTATAGGCCCAATCTTCACTTGATGGATAATTTCACTTTAATCTGTGTCTGAATCAAGAGGAGCAGAAGAAAATAGCAATGCAGCCCTCACACTCCGCGGGAAGAAGGGGAATAATGAGGTGAAGATACCGAGTTTATGCTTCCCCAAGTCACCAATCAGGTGAGTCTCTCCATGCTACTGAAACCAGGAGTGTCACAGCGACAGAGCTCCCTACTTCTGAAAGAAAACATTAGATATGGAACAGCATATGTGCCTTCAATAAAAAATGCAAAAACTAGTGAGAGAAAAAAAGCTGCTGCCTGTCTTTCCAAACATTGTCAGTCTACAAGGGTACATATAACCCCTTTTCAGTCCTTTTTAACACACAGTAGCATTCCACACAGATATTCAATTTGTCCTGCTGCTTCTGAGTATCCCACTATACAACTGGGGTATATAACCACCCCAATAGTGATGGAAATTGAGGTTTTTCCTAGTCTTTGGTAGTTCCAAATTGTACCGAATAACCTGAAAAGTCATTCACCTTAGTGTATCTGCAGAATACATTGCTAGAAATGAAATTGCCTACCAATTCTTATGTTTTGTTTTATTCTGTTCCCTGCAGTGTTACTTTTTTTTTTTTTTTCATGTGTTGGCTCCAGGTTTTCAATATGGGATTGTCTTTTATGGTTTCTAGTCATTTTAATGGGTGTAAGTTGAAAACCAACAGCTGCGCCCCACTGACACATTTAACCAGAGACTGCTGAAGGTCTGCATTCTGACAAAGCTCCGGGAAGCTCTGGCCAACATCTTATGTAGAGTGACTCTGAGGCTGTCTAGCCATAATATTTTATTCAGATTCCTTTTTTGGTCTCTGGTACTCCTTTAAGATGAATAATTCAGAGTTGGGCCCTGAAGCATTTTTATACTAAGCCTTGAATTTAAAAACCATTGGCCAAAACCTTTGCAAATTCTCTGCTTTCCTTTCAAAATTCATGTCTCCCCAGCATTCGGCTTTTCCCAGAAGGAATTTTACTTGGGAGGTGACCTCAGGAACTAGCACTAAGAGAGGGAGAGGCCGATAGAAAATGTTATCAATAAAGTTACCGGGCTGGAATGTAGCTCAGTGGCAAAGCGTCTGCCTTGCATTTGCAAAGCCTTGGGTTCGACTCCCAGTTCCAAAAAAGACAAAAAAAAAGACACCCCCCCCCAAAAAAAAATAGAAAGTTACCACTACAGGGAAGTGCAATGCTTGATCCTGCTGGGGAACCATTCTGGTCCATGTGCCACGCACACCTCAGTCATCCCACACGGAGGACACTGCAGCACAGGTATTTAAACACACCCATTTGTTGTTGGTTGATCTATTAGGAAAACCCAAAACTCAACTGAGATATCTTCAAAGGAGTTTTCTAGACAAAGCTGAAAGGGCCTTAAGGCAGTAGACATTGCTTTGGGGCTCACTAGGTTCCATTTTTCCTGTTAACATTTCCAATTTCATCTTGTCCATGGTGCAGAATCTTAAGAAAACTGTCAATCAACCCAAGAGCGGTATCCTAAGCCAGGCTATGCCAATCTTAGCATTTTCACCCTTACCCTAACTAGAGTATCTTAATTTATTTTAAAAAAAAGTAATCTTCCTCTACTTTAGTGCTCTCTGGGCTAGTGGCCCACACCTAACACACAGTAACCCTAACCCAGCAACCACTGGCCTCATGTAGCTGCTAAAACATAAAATGAAAACTTCCACTTATTCACTGACCACATTTCAAGTGTCAGTAGCTACTGGCTACCAAAGTGGACAGCATAGATACTCCTACTATTCCAGAAAGTTCTACTTGGATGAAATTCTGTTAATAATAGCTTCCATTTTCTAAGCCCTTAGTTCAAGCACTATAATAGAGATCTTACTCCTCACAATAACACTGAGGTATGCTTTATCTCAATATTGGAAATAAGTCCTATAAAGAAACTTACCTAGAACAATTATTTGAAGTTTGACATTGCTCTTTATTGTCAATTTATACAAGACTACTTTCAGCTCCAATGCTGTGTATTTAGTACTGGTTTATTTTTTCTTCATTCAAAAAAATGGTATACGTGGAAAATTCATCATTAATATCAACCCATGCCTCTTCATATTTATAGACTTCACACTATACTAGTACGTGAAACTCTCGTCACTCCACTGGACTTTCAACTGATCCCCCTGCACACACTTTGATTCCAAGAGCAATGTGATCACACCAGCCAGTCGAGCCTTTACTCAGCTAGTCAGATCCACCTGGCAAACAAATACTATTTGTTTTTTTCAAAAACATTATTTTTTTTCCCTACAAATATCTTGTGCTACATTCCAAAACTCTAAAAATATCTGAGGTACTGAGGTTGTGGCTCAGTGGTAGATTACTTGCCCAGCAGAGGTGGGGCACTGGGTTCCATCCTCTGAACCACATAAAGATAAATAGATAAAGGTATTGTGTCCATTTACAGCTAACTGAGGGAAAAAAAAGAATTTCTGTGTCTGGATGTGGATATCAATAGTGCTTACAGTGAACCTGAGGTACAATCAGGGTTGGGAGTTAAGACCTCGGTTATCTGTTTAAACAGGGATAAATTTGTTTTCTCCCAAGATGGCAGAAGAATAGAAAGCAAACAATAAGCCAGGCATGGTGGTACACTCTTATAATCCCAGCAAAATGGGAGGCTGAGGCAGAAGGACAGCAAGTTTGAGGCCAGCCTCAGCAACTTTGTGAAACTCTGTCTCGAAGAATATAAAGGGCTGGGATGTAGCTCAGTGTAGAGCATGTGCCTGGCATGTGCAAAGCCCTGGCTTAGATCCCCAGTACCACAAGCATAAGAGACATTTTCTATAGACACATCATCTTCGGACACATAAAAAGTTCAATAGGAAACCAAAGTTTATTTATCATATATACACAGGTCATATCTGACAACTGAGAAAATGATGTGCTAATTACATAAAATATCATAGATTAAAAATACACAGTATTTGTATTTAATACAATAATAGTGTCCCAGGATTCAAACATGGAAGTTTGACTCTAGCTTTTGAATTATGTAGTAACTCTGCTACAAAGAACTATAGTGAGGTAAACTTTGGCAGCATATTTCTCAACAATCAAATGTTACTGAATATCATCTCATGGTTCTGCATCTGTAGAGGAAGGTGCAGCTCCTTCAGTACATGCGCCAGGAGTTTCTGAGTCTTCTACTTCAGAAATCTCACCAGTTTCCTCTTCTGAATCAAATTCCTGACTGTCCGGTGATTCAAAGTTATCCAGAGGTTCATTACTCAGTCTCTAAGGAATAAACCAGTAATTTGTTGTAAAAACTTTAGAATTCAAGTCATTATCAGTATGCTGACACAGCTGACCCTCAATGTTATATAAGATTGCTTTCATCTTGTCCTTCAATAAATTCACTTATAGGCAGTGTAATATCAGTCTCCACCAAGCTAGTTCATGTTTCTGCAAAATCACAATGTTTAATAATTTGCCAATTTTTTAAATTCTTTTCTATATTTTTCTTTCTTCACTTTTTTTTTTTTTTTTACTGGTGCAATGCAGTTGTACGTATGGTGGGATATTTATTGTTCCATATTTGTACATGCACACAATATAATACCACAACTTGGCCAGTATCCCTCCCAGCACCTCCCCCTCCCTCTCTGACCCCTTTCCTCTGCTCTACTGATCTCTATTTGCTTTTCACGCGGTCACCCCACCTTTCTTTTCCTTCTTCCTCCCTAGCTTCCATGTGATAGAAAATATTCACCCAACCTTTGACTTTCTGATTTTGTCTTCTTTTGCTTAACATAATGGTTCCATCCATTTTCCTGAAGATGACATAATTTCATTTTTCTTTACAGCTGAATAAGACTCCATTGTGTATGCAGACCCACATTTTCTTTATCCATTCATCTACTGAAGGGCATCTGGGCTGATTTCATAATTTGACTATTGTGAATTGTGCTGCTAAACACTGAAGTGGCTGTGTTGCTATAGTGTGCCGCTCTTAGTTCTCTGGGATAAATACTAACGAGTGGGACAGCTAGGTCTTGTGATTCCATGCCTAGTCTTTTGAAGAACCTCGATACTGATTTCCACAGGGGTCGTACTAATTTACAAAACCACCAACAGTGTCAAAGTGGACTGAACTGTTTTGAAAGCACAATTTAAACTGGTACTCAGGAGCCAGCATGGAACAATACTTTAAGGCAGTTAAGAGAGACAAAGACGTCCTGAGCCCACTATTGCTTTAACTCTTCAGGAAAACAGACAATTCTCCATTAGGTGAACTTTAAATTACCTACCTCTATTAACTCTGCCATATACTGTACATGCTCTGCTACTTCTGCCAATGCTTTATTCTCCTTTTTCAGTTGGGCAATTTCATTGTCCTTTTGTTCGATTTCTTTATGAAGCTATATAACAAATAAAAGTTCAGTATTTCAGAAATTTACTGTGTAACAAATTATATACCTCCAAGTAAAACTGACACATGAAGCATAAAGTTGGTTCTCAAGAGATTCATTTTGTGTGAAAATTTAAATAAAGTTCAATATTTCATAGATTTACTGTGAAACCAATTATATGCCTCGAAGTAAAACTGACAGACACGTGTAGCATAAAGTTGGTTCTCAAGAGGATTCATTTTGTGTGACAATTCTAGTACCAGAGCTGCCTCTCTAGTCAAACTTTCTCAGGCCAACGTTAAAGCTAGTTTATGTTGGTCCCAATAAATGTGCTACACAGCAAAAGGTAAACAATCCTGGAAAATTAAAAAATCATACTCAGCACATACTTTCTCGTTTTCCTTAAGTGCTTCATAGAGAGCTTTTCTCCGTTTTTCTGCCACTTCTTTCCAATATTGAGAGGATGGGTTTTCTGAAACAAATGTTTTATATACAACTTTAAAAACCATTACTTAAAAACTTACAAAATAAAATCAATCTAACAATTTAAGTTTTATTTTCCCCAACATTTCAAGGATTCATTTCAGTCATTCAGAGGAATTACAACAGAAACCAATGAACACACATATATCACCTAGGTTATTCTACATGTCTACGACATTTGTGTTTGGGAATTTTTATTTGGTTTTGTGGCTGTTACTGGCACCAGGGATTGAACCTGCAGCCTCCCCGTGCTAAGCACATGCCCCACCACTGACCTATACACCTCCAGCCCTGACATCCACATTTTTGAAAAGTCCACATCAGTTATTTTGCACACTTTTTAAAATTTCAAATTTGTTTCCATGATCTCATTCACGTTAAACATTTTCTTGGCAGGAATACTGCGTTAGTATGCTGTACCTCCAGAACCATCAGGAAGCACATACCAATCTGTTACAAAATGGGAGATGTTAAATTTTTTTTTTAAATGTGGTACCATATACACAATAAGTTTTTTAATTTTTTTTATTATTATTATTTGTGGTGCTGGGGATTGAACCCAGGGCCTTATACATGCTAGACAAACACTCTACCAACTGAGCTATACCCCCAGCCCCGAGATGTTAAATTTGATTGTGTGTGGGCTGGGGCTGTAGCTCAGTGGCAGAGCACTTGCCTCGTGTTATCAGGCACTGGGTTCCATCCTTAGCACCACATAAAAATAAACAAATAAAATAAAGGCATTCTGTTCATCTACAACTACAAAAAAATTTTTTTGAAAATTTGATCGTGTGAGTAAGGTGCCATCTCCCAGATTTCTCCCTTGTAAAGATGCCTTTTCCCCTTAGTAATTAATAAGTAATCTGTACAGGAATGTTTTTGAGTCTGTGTTAATAATACTCTATTCTCCAAATACTTTGCATCCAATTTCAAAGTCCACTGATATTTCTTGCTCATGTCTATTATTTCCACAGTGGACAAAAAGTGATTTATATAATTCCTTCTACATGCCATTATTCTGTTAAAAAAAAGAAAAACTTCCTTACCACAATTTAAAAGAAAATCTACCGGTATAGAATCATGTCCTTTTTTATTCAATGCTTTATAATCCATTATTGTCATTATCCATTTTGATGCTCAAATTTTTACAACTTAGTCCACTAAAGTTGATTCCTGTGTTCTTTTAACATGCCCATCAGCTTTTGAGTACTTTCCTATTTTCTGACACACGATATTCCAGAATCACTCTGTAATAGCCTTCCTACTGTCCTGGAATCAGCTATTTCTCCGAGAAGCTTTAATGGAGAATAATGTCCACAACCAGCAACTGGATGCCCAGTATGCACCAAGCTACTGGGGGTCATTTGTTTCTAAGCTCTTTTGGTGGCAGAGCCACTAATGGTCCAACTCCAAGTCAACAGTTCTTCCTCTTCTTCTCCATTCCACACTTGTCCTTCCATTCACCACATTATGATCCTGCCTCCTAACGTCACTCATTTCCTCCATCCTAAAACACATACAAAATTTTTCCAAAATGACTATGCCAATACCACTGCCAACAACAAATGTAATAAAGTTCAGGGTTTCTTTGCAGTTCTTGCAATTCTTATAATACATCCCAGAGAGAATCTGTGGAAATTTTCTTCATCTATGGCTATGTTAGCAACACGATATATAGGTGAATTGTTTTGGTGCTTTCATATTTTCTTACCAATCCTTAATTTTAACTGAATCAGAAATATCACAAATATTGTCTTGTTTATTCTATAGTACTATTAACGAGCTTCTTTATTTCCATTCAGTTGACCTTTCCTAACTTTACCTAGTCAAATCTTATCTGCTACATTTTTCCTTACTGTCTTCTACCAACTCAGAATAAGCCCTTGGTCACTGTGACCTTGAGCAAGCCAATTTACTCCTCTTGGCCTCAACTTCTCATCAAGGTGAAATCCAATCACCTGTGATTAGAAGTAAAGACCTCAGTCGGGCACTGCACCACACCACTGTAACCCCAACAACTCGGGAAGCTGAGGCAGGAGGATCAAAAGTTTAAAGACAGCATCAGCAATTTAGAGACACTAATTCAAAGTAAAAAATAAAAAAGAACTGGGGACGTACCTCAGCAGTGAAATACCTCTGGGGTTCAACCCCAGTGTCATAGGGGAAAAAAGCAAAAAACAAAAACCTCCCACAACGCGAACCAAACATCACAGCGCATGGTGCATTCCTGTGACCCTACCCCTACAGAGGCTGAGGCTGGAAAATCACTTGAGCTCAGGCGTCCGAGACCAGCCTAGGCAACATAGTGAGACCCCATGTCAAAAAAAAAAAAAAAAAGGAAAAAAAGACATCACTAACTTCCTCCTCTGATTTGACCACCATTCTATTAAAAACCAGTGCTTATTACAAAACATTTCTCATTCACTTTCTTCCTTTTCTTCAACCACACTCCTAATGACAGTTACTTAATATTCTTGTGGAATATTCAAATTTCTTTCAAATTCATCCTATAAATATTTTTCTTCAAAAACACCCATTTCCAAATCTCACAAAGCCTGTGGCATTCTACTGGAAGATATCCCATATTATTTACTGCCTCCTTCCTTAATATCTCTTCCACATTTGGATCTTGCCAAATACATCTGTCCAACACTATTTACAATCATAAGAAATCTTAAATTGTCAAAGACAAACAAGTAAGGCCAGGCGCTTGCCACATTCCTGTAATCCCAGAGGCTCAGGAGGCTGAGACAGGAGGATTGAGAGTTCAAAGCCAGCCTCAGCAAAAGTGAGGCGCTAAGCAACTCAGTGAAACTTTTGTCTCTAAATAAAATACAAAATAGTGCTGGGGATGTGGCTCAGTGGTCAAGTGCCCCTGAGTTCAATCCCCGGTACCCCGCATACCCCCAAGAAAGACAAACAAGTAAAATATCTAATAGTATCCCTATTAAAAAGGGATCGGCAGAATCCATAACAGGATTAACAAATATTATTTACCTTATGTTATAAATTTAAGAGAAAGCCGTGTTTTTTCTTTGTTTTACATACCTTTAATCATAAGATCAAATGCTTCTTGGGTGACTCCTCCCAGACTTTTATTTTCACTTGGTTCTGGGTCAATAACACCTCCAGAGCTGGAAGTCTTGGATGTTAACTGGTCATTCCAATGTTTCCTTTTAGATAAGCCTTTAGGCAACTATAATAGAAACATTTATTTATTTTGATTCAATGGACAGGAAAGGTAAGTGGTTTTGTCACTTACCGAATATTTTAAAAAGGGAATTCATACAAGGGCTGCAGGTATAGCTCAGTTGGAGAGTGCTTGCCTTGCATGCACAAGGCCCTGGGTTCAATCCCCCCCCCCCAAAAAAAAGGGTGGAGGGGGCACTCATACATCTTGGACATCTGTGAATCTTTTTAAAAATTATACAATTCAAAACTTTACCAAAACCTGTAGCACCACTTTAGGAATTTTATTTGCAGTAGCTATTTTGTTGTTCTTTTTAGATATACATGACAGCAGGGTGTATTTTGACATATTATACATACTTGGGGTACAACTCATTCTAATTAGGATCCCATTTGTGGTTGTGCAGCAGCTATTTTGGACTCAACTTGGTCTAAGACTTAGATAAAAGTACTATTATTATGCTAAAATGCTGACTTTAAATTCAGTACCATGAAAAGGCAGTATTCTCTATCTGCAAAAAGCCTAAACACTTATCCATGATTTCATCATTTATTCACAAAGAATGAAAGAACATGACATCTTATTCCCAAGTTATTAAACATTACTCCTATAATTCATAACTTATTACTTCATTCTAATTCTAGTACAGGTATTCATAGCAATTTTGAACTTCTCAAATTGAACAATTAGAAACCACTCTGGGGAATATGTAATTGTTATATTTCCAAATTTCAAAAATGTATATGTTTCAGACAAAGAAATCTTGGGAAAATTTTTAAACCAGAGGTAGTGTCACCTTTATCCAGACCCCTACTACATACCTCATTTTCTCTTCCAACAAGAGATCCAGCTGCAGAAGGCTGAATCATCTTCAGAGTTCTTCTTGGAACAGGACTATTCTAAAAGTTGAGATAATTGATTATCTAGTTACTGAGTTGCTACATGGTTATTCAGTTATTAAGTTTCTATATAGTCAGTCTTACTATAATGTAAAAAAAAAAAAAAATCACTGAGCATACTAATATTTGGCTTGCTATATAATTAATATGTTATAAGACATTGGTTTAATCAAATGGAAAGTTTATTTCTCAAGATTAAAACAAAGTTTGAAGAAATTCTCAAGAATGGATATCATCCAAATCAAGCACAAACAAGTAACTTCTTATTTTAACATATAATTCTATTATAATCATTTTGCAACTAATTATATCTATTTAAACAAACATAACAAAATTTCTAAGCTCTGATTAGAAATTCAAACTATAGATGAAAAAATTCCAGTATAATAGGAATATCTATATTCTTTTTAAAAAGTCTTCTAAAAAGAAACTAGAAACTTATAGGTCCTCTACTTCATAAAACTAAACAGCATAACATTTATGGTATGAACACACAAAAGAGATAAGCTGGAGGAAAAGGTTCATTATTCACACTTCTCTAATGAAAAGATTCATCTCAGACCTCCTTTAACTCGTGACTATACCAAAATATTTACCTGTTCACAAAAGGAAGGTAATTTTAAAGAATATATTAAACATGCAGCCCAGAAATATATTAAACATATTTGCAACCATCACCCCTAACCCTAACCCATTCCTTGGAAGACAGCTAAAATGTGAGTGCTTATGGCTGCTAAAATATCCTAAAATGCCATGTTATTGTTTTGGAAAAAATATGGCCTTCCTTATAATATGCAAATACCTTTCTGTATATTTCCTTATCTGAAAGTTCTTTCTACTTTTGCAAAAAATCATTAGTTATATTGCCTCCATGGGATAGCAAACAATGGTGAATACTCAAACAAGTTTAGAAAGAACATGACACCACACCAGCGTGAGAAAATTACAGACTCCACACTGTACTTCACAAGACCAAGTCCACCTTTCCCACGGTAAAGGTTCTACTGTTGATTATTATCTCACTATTTAACTGAAGGACAAATACCAGCTACTGTGAAAACAAATATTACACCAACATTTCAGTTATAATTTAGATTATAGATTAGTAAACAGTCTCCACGCAAATAAAAGAAAATACAGTTTTGGAATCTTAATAATAGATATTAATTTATTTAAATTATTCATGTTAAAAAGGGTAAAGGAAGTCATTCTATCCCCCCCCCACACACACACGCGCGTGCACACACACACCATTTCTAAGATTTAACTTTGATATATACAAGCTTTATAAAATCTGGTCTAAGAAAGGTAATATGCTACATTAGTATTTTCTGGGTACAGAGCATATACTAGAATAAGAGTTGAAAAACTCAGAAAGTTTCATTCATATGTTTGAGTTTTAACCTTTTTAGAAAGCAACTTGATGTTCTGTGAACTCTCTCCCCATAAAGTGTACACAAAAGCACACTCAGATTTTTGCATACAACTGGCAAGGAATCCAAGAATTCTGAATCTGAATATTTGAAAACCTTCATAAGAAAAAATTTAAATAAACACACCCAAAGTACAGTAGGAAGATATCTCACCCTAAATGGAAGCCAATACAATTAAATTCATGGCTTATCAATGTCAAATACTATTCAAGAAAAATAACGTAAGGCTCCTGAGAAAACCACAATAAATGAAAACAATTTATCAAAAAACACTTGTTTTCACTTATCAATGTAAGTTTACTGACTCTAATTTAAATCTGCAAACTGATACTTTTTCCTGAAAATATAAAGTTTCCCAGAATCCTCATATAGTTTCAGCTGTGTGGCAGTCCCTAAATTATAAATTCATTTAGAATCACAAAATAGACCCAGTCAAAATTATAAACTCAAAAATTAAACAAACTTGGGCTGGGGTTGTGGCTCAGTGGTAGAGTGCTCGCCTAGCATGCATGAGGCACTGGGTTCGATCCTCAGCAGCACATAAAATAAAATATTGTGCCCACCTAAAAGTAAAAATAAATATTAAAAAAGTTTTAAACAAACTCTGTCCTATTGTACTAAGAATAAATACTTAAGATTTACAATGAGAGCATCATACAGAGATTCAAAAAGTCTTACAAAAACAGGTTAGATAGTAATGAATATGAGGTACTCTAGAAAAATGTGCAAAATAATGCAATATAGTCTGTGTTTGAGTCCCCTACTCAAACTAATTCTTATGATATTTACAAAAGATTTTTAATACAATAATTTCATGAAATCTAAGAAATAATCTTGTATATAGAAAATCCTAACCGATTCTAATTAAAAACTATTAGAACTACCAAACGAGGTTAGCAAGGTTATACTATAGACATAAAAAAACAAAAACAAACAAACAAAACTTTATTACTGTATTCCTATCTGGTAGCAATGACAAAACCAAGAATGAAATTTAAGAAAACGATTCCATTCATGGCAGCATCAAAAAGAATGAAATACTTAGGCAATCCTGTCTAAAACTTCAGTAAGATTCACAGAAATTATAGCCAAGTTAAATTTGGCCAAATTAGGTAAAAAATACCTTTTGCACCTCTAGTTCTACTTATTTGGGAGGCAGGCCAGTCATTTGAGCCCAAGGAAGTTTCTGAACCAATCTGGGCAACCTAGTGAGCCAGTACTCAAAAGTAAAAATATAGCTGGGTGTGGTAGCACAGGCCTGTGATCCCAGCACAGAGGGAGGCTGAGGCAGGAAGATCATGAGTTCAAAGTCGGCTTCAGCAATTTAGTGAGGCCCTGAGCAACTCAGTGAGACCCTGTCTCTAAATAAAATACAAAAAAGGCTGGGGATGTTGCTCAGTGGTTAAGGGTCCCTGGGTTCAGTCCTTAGTACCAAAAAATAAATAAAAATTTTAAAAGGGCTGGGGAGGCAGCTTAGTGGGGCAGTACAGGCATGTGCCCAGCACATGCAAGGCCCTGTTTTCAGTCCCCAGTACTGCAAAAACAAAAAACAAACCTTTTCACCACATGTCTTCTGCAGCACACTAAAGCGATTCTGTCACATACCTTCACATTCTCTTGGACTCCCTCTGGTTTCTGCTTCATACCGGGATTCATCATACAGCTGGCAATGTGCAAGGGTCTAGTAAGTAAGAAACAGAGCATGGTTTGCACCTGAGATTGAGTACAGATTTTGTTTTTGTTGTTGCTAAAAATATTCATAATCATAAATTTTGAACTGATGGTGTCCTGGATTAAATAAGGAACTCAAAGATCTGAGAAATGGACCTCAGGAAAAGCAAAGCAGATACTTGGGTATGCCCAAGTCCACCCTAAAGGACAGCATCCCAACTTTGCTGTTGCAAAGCCAGTTAAGCGGTAACAAGCTGGGCACTGACAATCACTTAGTGGTGACAATATCAAAATGAGAACATTCACGTACGTTTATAGGCAATGTTTAACCACCCCCCAGACCTGAAGGACTAACAAGCAAGGGAGCAGGAGGCAGAGGTACCTAACTCGGAGTCCCCAGCCGTGTCTGTTCCCCTCCAACAGTCCTCCCGCTTTTCGCGGTCATCCCTTTGCTCGGGGCGGTGGTCTCCGAACTCGACTACACTTCTTTACTACCCGGGGCGCAGGAGAAAGACGGCTAACCGAGCGGTGCACTGCTACCGTCTGCCTAGCGGCCCCGGATGCTCAAATCATGCCGGGGGCCGAGCCCCGCGGCTAAGCGAGGGTGACTGCCACGGAACCCAAGTCACCTAGGTGCTTCTCGGCGAGACCTGGGATTCGGACAGCCGCGTCCCAGCGAGGCCCTAGGGTGCCTAGGGTGGCCAGCACCCACCCTCTGCTTCAGACTCGCCAGTGTGTAAAGTCATTAAACCCAGGACCGGGCAGGGTCCCCGGGCAGCGCGACCCCGGGTCACCGCGGCACAGGATTGCCAGGCCGNGAGCGGCGCGCAGGAAGGAAAGGCCAGGCTTCTCGCTCACCCGCCACGAACGACACGTGATCCTGACGCAGGGCGGGGCGGGGCCTCGGCCGGCGAATCGCCTCGCCTCCGCCCGCCCCTACTGCGCCTGCGCGGGGTCCGACCGCCTGCGCCGCGCTGGGCGGGGACGCAGGGGCTGGTTACAGGTTGCGGTATGTTCCCTGCGACCTCCCCCCCTCCTGCCCTCCAACCCTCCCTGGCGACCCTGCCCCCTGTCCTCCTTCCCAACACTGACCCCGACTTCTAGGACGCTGCAGTGCCACTCTCTCCTCCGACCCTGCCTGGACCCTCGGGGGGAAGGAGGTGGCCACTCTGCACCCCCGCCCTGTAAGAAGTGCTTCCTCCGCTGTGCACCTGCCGCGGGGCCTCCCAGCTCGCGCTGGGCTGGTTTTGGACGTGTTAAGATGTACAAGGTCTAATTGTACGGTTCTCGCTTTATTTGGGAGAAATATGTAAAATCTAAATCTAAACCATCCATCGACTGGAAAACGCAGAAGGCGAGTTTTCTGGAATAAGAATTCTGATAACCGGTGGCGAGTGTAAGTAAGCCAGACAGTCAGAATAGTGACCTGACTTATAGTCTGTGCATTCATCCATATGTAGGGATCATTGCCAAAGAATGTAGGCAATGACTACATTGGAATAGGAATTGACTGATTTGGAACCCAAATGGATCATGCATAGCCCATCCCTTTTTTTTTTTGGTAGCAGGGATTGAACCCAGGAGCACTTTACCACTGAGCTGTGGTCCCAACCTTTTTTTATTATTTTGAGACAGGGTCTCACTAAATTGATAAGGCTGGCCTCCAACTTGAGGTCCTCCTGCCTCAGCCTCCTGAGTTATAGGCATATGCCACTGGGACCTCCCATAGCCCCATCATTTTATAATATATATGAAAAGTTATTTTCAGATTGCCTGGACTGGAAAACATAAAGCAGAGTACATTGTGGTTTTTCCAGAACAACAACAACAACAAAATACTAAGAAAGAAAAATGTCTTCATATGAAAGTGGTGAGCAAACCAGAGATATAGAATCTAGAATTACTATAATTAAAGACTTAAAGTGGCACCAAGAGAATTGGTCCTTTCCCAGACTTAGGGGGCCTACCTATCCAAATGCTATCTGTAGTTGCTAGTCATATTGGTTTTGGACTGGTGATTTTTTTCTTTATATGTTTCAGTATTTTAATTTTAATTTTTTTAAATTGAACATACTGAAGGAGACAGTGCCTACTTGGAGAAAAACCTGTGAATTCCCTAGAGTCTGTTAAAACCATTTCAAGTTTAGGTTAGATCCCTTCTAAATGATCAACTAGTTTATGTGACAAATTAACAGACCCATACCAATGCTGTCTAGTTAGGAAGCCATTAGCTACATATGGCTGTTGAATACTTGAAATGTGCCTAGACTTCATTGTAACATGTTGTAATGTAAAATTCATGCCGGATTTCAAAAGACTTACTAAAAGTGCTCAGTAGTAAAGCTCTTGCCCAGCATGCCCAAAGCCTCCTAACTTTGATATTTTTATACATTAGGTCAAATATAAGTCATTAAATTATTTTCATTTATTTGTTTTTCTTCTTTGTAATATGATTACCAGAATTTTTTTTTTTTCTAATTAGAAATGTGTCTCACATTTTTCCCTAGGGGATACAGCTACTCTAAACCATCACACTGAGCACCAGCCTACTGGATGCTCTCAGCCTGTGTGGTAGATGTTTTACTTCCTTTTTTTTACACAGCTAAAAGATGTGTGAAAAAGGAAGTAAAACAACTAGGAAATAGCCAACTGAGACTTTCCATCTTCAGGCTTAAAGTCCACAAGTGATGCAAAAATATTCCTCTCTGAAGAGACATACTGTCCTAGCCTCAAACTTCCAAACCATATTTCAAAACTGGTTTCCTGTTGATTTTGAAGAACAAATTTAAAAGGAAAGTGATTTTGTAGGGGTCTGAAAAAAAGTTCCAAGTAGTTATGTGATCAGAATGTTTCTCTAGACTTCCAAATATACTGCAGTCTTATTTCTAGTAGAAAAACCAAAGGTATTGATAGGCATAATTTTATCCAGTGATATTAACTCATATATAATCCTGAAATTTAATACAGTCTTATGCTATACAACTTTTTAAAAATTCATGCATATTTTCCCATAATCTTGAGCTGCTTCTTATCTTGCTCAATAGCATTTATAATTAGTTTGTGAAAAGAGGGAGGAAAGAAAATCAGGGTAATATATAACCGAAAAATAAACTCAAATCGTTTAGCATAGTATAAAGCAGAATGATAAATTGAATTGTTGGTGAAGAGCAACAGAACCAATTGAGGTGACTGGAGAGTAAATGTATCTTTTAAAAATGTGTTATTTATTGTAGCTAAACTAAATTCCCAAGGTTTTCAGCCAGATTGCTGGAAATTGCTTAACTATTAACATGATAATCTCTATTGTTCTGAAAAGTGGAGAACAAATAACATTTCATTATTTTCTTATTCAAAGGCTCAGCAGGATAATTTGTAAAGCCATCCATCTTGCCCAATTTCCCAGCTCTGAGTTGTATTCAAATCATTTAACCTAGTTGTAAGTGTCCTATGATACTGCTGTGGTTGGGAAAATAAATAATAGCAGGAAAAAAGGTCTAAATTCCAACCCTATCAAAATCGGGGTTTATAGTTGTAGAGTAGCATTTTAATAGTAGTTAATATAAGTGAGTAATGTTGAAGATGATAAGTCAGCTAAAATAAAAGAGTAAACAGGATTATAAAGTACCAAGGAAATGAAAAATAAAATACATGATGGGTATAATCCTTTGAGAACATAAACCTCTAACTGAAGCCATTAGTTCCTCTTCTCATTGTATTTTTGTTATTGTTTTGGGTTTTTTTGTTTGTTTGTTTACTGCTGGGAACTAAATCCAAGGCTTTGTGCCCCACTGAATCCCAGCCCCCATTGTATTTCTATTTTACATTGGTGTTTTCATTTTCAGGTTTTGAAATAGTGACAATTAACCCTGTGAAGTTCGTTATTTACCAAAGACATATTTCAGTTCCATAGCTGTCATTTTGTGTGGAAAAAAAAAAAATGATGAAAGCCACACATCGTGATGCATGCCTGTAATCCCAGCTACTTGGGAGGCTGAGGCAGGAGGATCCCAGAATTGAGCCCAGCCTCATAGCTTAACAGGGCCCTGTCTCAAAATAAAATTTCAAAAAATGATCTGGGAAAATTACATACAAGAGGAAGTGAGGGGAAAGGGAAAAAAATACAAGGGGGAGAAATGAATGACAGTAGAGGGGGTAGAGAGAGAAGAGGGGAGGGGAGGGGAGGGGAGGGGGGATAGCAGAGGATAGGAAAGGCAGCAGAATACATCAGACACTAGTATGGCAATATGTAAATCAATGGATGTGTAACCGATGTGATTCTGCAATCTGTATACGGGGTAAAAATGGGAGTTCATAACCCACTTGAATCAAAGTGTGAAATATGATATATCAAGAACTATGTAATGTTCTGAACAACCAACAATAAAAATTAAAAAAAAAAATGATCTGGGGATGTAGCTCAGTGGTAGAATGCATACCTAACATGCCTGAAGCCCTGAGTTCAGTCCCCACTACTGCAAAAATAAAATAACAAGGTTGAGGCCAAGGAAACTTTTGAAAATTGTTCTCTATCTTGACTGCACTGGTGTTACAGACGACACAATTGCCAAAGTTCATTTACCTGTACACTTCAAACAGATTTTACCATGTGGAAGTTCTACCTCGGTAAAGCTGGAAAATAAAGGAGCTGGGGATTCCTGCAAGGCCCTGGGAGGGTCTACAGGTGGAGCTGCCCACCTCTGGAGGCCAGAGGCAGCCTCAGTCAGCAAGTAGGTATGTCCCAGAGGGGAACAGGGCAGGGCTAAGGAACAACTCAAGTGGCCTAGAGCTTGAGAAAAGTCAACAGCGTGGGCACCAGGGAGCTGAAAGCCGCCTCCTCAAAGCCAACCCGTGTTAACCCTGTGTTAGCATCTGTGTCTTCTGGGAATCGTTTCACGAACGCTGTTTCACTTTAACCAGCACAGAAACTCTGCTAAGCCAGCCGTGATCACAGTCTCTGTTTTCCTAGACAACCTGGGTGATAGCCTGGTGCCAGTTACCAGTGACTGCCTCTCAGCTCCAAATTTGCTGTCAAGGTCCAGAGGGAGGGTTTCCCAGGCGCTCTGCACATTCAGACCACAGGGACTTCACCACTGTCTCACCTGCTCAGTGATGTCTGGATCTTGTGTTGGGGAGAAAGAAACTCTTTGGCCTATCTCAGAACCCAAGAAAGTAAAAAACAAAAACTAAGGAACGTAACATAAAGAACAGCCAGTGCTCCTGCCCCTGGAGTACGGCATCCAGGGAAGACACGACTACCAGTTAAGATCCAGACCTTGTTGGAGAAGGGGCCCAGCAGTGGCACAAAAGTACCCCTGTACTCTGAGACGGGGCTGTGGCTCAGCGGCAGAGCACTTTGCCTGGCATGTGTGAGGCACTGGGTTCGATCCTTAGTACCAAATAAAAATAAAGTGAGGGCATTCTGTCCATCTACAACTATAAATATATATAATATGTGTGTGTGTGTGTGTGTGTGTGTGTGTGTGTGTGTATATATATATATATATATATTTTTTTTTTTTTTTTTAATAAAAGTACCCCTATACTTCACCCATGGAACTTGCAGAAGTCCATCCTCCAGGGTGCAGGGAAGCCCTTGATTTGGAGGTGTCTCCCTAGAGGTATTCCAGGACAAATCTCCTGGATGGGAGAGTGCAGTCCGCCTCCAGCTGTTGCAGGTGGGAACCTGGTGCTGGAATGCAGCACCATCACCTCACCCCCAGAACCCCCAGGCAAACCCTCTCCTCCTGCACATCTCCCCTGCAGGCCAGCAGCAAAGAGGACAGGTTTAGACCTGCCTCAAAGTGCAGGCAAAAAGGATGAATTTGGAGCTGAGAGGCAATAGGTTGATAACTTGTCACAGGTGTCACTGAGACCCAGGTTCAGATCTTTTTTTCCTCTATGCTACTGGGGAGTGAACCCAGGGAATCTCCCACGCTCACATGCTGAGTAAGTACTCTACCACTGAGCTACATCTCCAACCCCTTGTTTTAAAGCTTTATTCTGAGACAAGTTCTCACTAAGTTGCCCAGCTTGCCTTGGACCCATGATCCTCTTGCCTCAGCCTCCCAAGTCACTGGGATTGCAGGTGTGTGTGCATGACCATGCCCAGCCAGGTTAAAATCTCAACTCGGCCACTTTACTTACTTCTTGAATGAATTTGTTACTCACCTTGACTTCAGGGTTCTGTCTAAAATGAGAATAAACAAAGTATGAATAGAGTTCATAAAAATAAATACAAATGTCCTTTAGACACCTGGGAGAGGGTTTAATCTCATTTAAAAGAGAGAAGCTCAAGTTAAAACAATATTGAGAGATCATTTCTCACCTTTTAAGTTGGTAAGATCCTACATTGTAGCAGGCAACCTCAGGAAAGGGGGTCTCACCTTCCAGCAAAGGCAAAGAGCTTCCCTCAGTGTCACAGTGATGAGTCCTCAAGCTCAGTGCCCTGTGGCATGTGCAGACCCCGTGCCTGCTCATCACGTCTGCAGTGGGAACTGGCTGGACCGGGAAGCATGGGCTGCTGCTTTTGCTCTGGGTAATAAAGGTCTTTGTCTCTGACCCAGGAATCTCATGTCTTCTGAAACATAACAGAATAGCTTTCCAGCTCATACGGCGGGAAAATCCCCGACCTTCCACAGTTCTCAACTGGTCCCATCTCTAGATTGTCCCCAGACCAGTAGATTTGGGCCAGAGTTGTGTGACTATAAACACAGGAGATGACAGTTTGCATAACTGTAACTGCAAGGATGATTGTGATGAACTTCCCAGGTTGAAATCCTAAGCATTAAATAATCTCAAGATGCCCTGCCTTTCAAAATCTGAAACCTCCTTCTTGTAGCTTTGTATTTTGGGTGTGGCTGTCAGCTGTTTTTGTTTGTTTTTTCTCAGTACTGGGTGTGGAATCCAGGGGCTCTTTACCACTGAGCTACATCCCCAGCCCTTCTTTCATTTTAAATTTTGAGACAAGATCTCACTAAGTTGCCCAGGCTGGCCTTAACATTCCACCTTCCTGCCTCTGCCTCCCAATTTTTTTTTTTTAGACACACACAAATATTAAACAAAAATAAAATGCCAATGAATTACAAAATGTATACATAATGGGCCATACATCATGGAGTGGGGGGGCCCTGCATGTGGTTTCCCCCAACTCCCTCTACCTCTTTTGTCCTTAGGGTCCAACCATGTGCTCTTACTATGTCCATACAGTCAATCCCAGCCATGAGTACAGTTGTGTGCTGAGTCCTGTGCGTCCTCCTAGTGACCCTCTGTATGTCTTACTTTTTTATTTGGGCAACCTTGATGGAAAAGATTCAGCAAGTTCTAGCAATCATTCATTCACTAAGTGCCACTTCTTAAAATAATTCCTCAAGAGGGGTAAGGGTGGTTGAGTATGTGCTTTGCATGTGCATCCGATCTCCAGCATGAAAAACACACAATAATAAAGATGGTAATTCCTCAAGAATAACTATCTGGGTAGTTTTTGCTGTTTATCCAGTTTTCAGTTATGTCTCAAATAGTCAAGGTCACTTGACTTACAGAAAGTTTTTTTTTTTTTTTGCTTCTTTTTAATTTGTTCTAATTAGTTATACATAACAGTAGAATACATTTTGACACAATGTATACAAATGGAGCACAATTTCTCCTTCCTCTGGCTGTACTGGTGCAGAGTCACACCAGTAATCATTCATGTATATAGGGTGATAATGTCTGTCTCATTCTACCATCCTTCTAATCCCACAGCCCCTCCCCTTACTCTCCTCTACACAAACCAAAGTTCCTTCATTCTTCCCTACCCTTCCCCTACTGCCCTAGTATGGATCAGCCTCTGTTTATCAGAGAAAATATCTGGCCTTTAGTTTTTTGGAATTGGCTTATTTCACTTAACATGATATTCTCTAATTCCATCCATTTACCTGCAAATACTATAATTTTTTATTCTTCTTTAAGGCTGAGTAATATTCTTTTGTGTATATGTACCACATTTTCTTTATCCATTCATCTGTTGAGGGGCACCTAGGTTGGTTCCATAGTTTGGCTATTGTGAGTTGAGCTGCTATAAACATTGATGTGGCTGTGTCACTGTAGTATGCTGATTTTAAGTACTTTGGGTATAAACCAAGGAGTGGAATAGCTGGGTCAAATGATGGTTCCATTCCCAGTTTTCTGAGGAATCTCTAAAACTACTTTCCAGGGTGGTTGCACCAATTTTCAGTCCTACCAGCAATTTGTGAATGAACCTTTTTCCCTACATCCTCACCAGAAAGAAAGCTTTTAAAATAAACTATTTATAAACAAAATAAGAATTTATGAAACTGATTGGTTATTCCTGAAGACAAAATATGGTGTGATTTTTTTTTTTTATTGTGACATGGCATAATGACTAAGTTGGTTTCTGTCTTCGAAGCCAATGAAGAGGGGTTTTAGTTTAGTCTGTTCACTGGTTTATTTATAAATGCTGGAGCCTGTTGACTTAGGTAACTGGAGTTTTTAAATTTCAGATCTTCTGCTTTTTGCCTTTAATACAAATGTCTGCTTTGAACCATTTATCTGTGATATGAGGTCCAGCACAAAAGTCCCCCACCTCTTGTCTATCTTGGCTAAAATTATAGACTGCATTAATATAATCTGCGCAAAGATCTCGCGTGAAGAAGTGTCACGTGGTTTGCTTAAATTCCCTCAACAGAAGCCAGCAGGATGCTCACTGCTTTTAGACCCACGTCACAATATTGCCCAGAAGGGAGCATTAGGGAAAGATCTGCAGTGATTTGTACTGCCTCAGGTGGATCCCAGACCTCCTTCCCTGGCAGATGCAGCGGTCCTCAGGATCCAGGCCTGGGTCTGACTTCAGAGACCGTCTGGCCCTTCCTTGAAGCCCCCAGGCTGGCCTTTGCAGACTTCCCTCGGAGCACTCCTGAGAATTAGCAGGACCTGGAGAAAGCTCACTCCGTTGGCTCTTCTCACCACTAGCCTGCAGGACAGCAGTGTTCTCACTAGTTGCAGCTCCAATGACTGGATGCATGGATCCTAGCCCCTGTGGCTAGATTGGAAGTCCTTACCTCCAAGTCACAGAAGTGCCCTGTTTAAACCAGATTGTCCTTTCAGCCTCCCAAGGGTGAGTTTATTATTTATCTCCAAGAGACTAGGTGCAGTTTGTTCTGAATTAGAAGTCACTCATCTCAGTCTCAGGTCTCATTTAGGCTGGGCAGTAAGGAGGGACATTACAAGGGATTCTCCAGGCTAAGGTAAGTGCCGAGAAGTGCCACCATTCCAGGTAAAGCTGCCCCCACCCCCGACCCTGCTGAGGGTATGAACTCTGAGGTTCTGTCTGCTCTCTCTTCTAGCATGAGAATGTCAGTTCAGAATTCATCTTCCAGAGCATCATGGCTATACTGAGAAACAAAGATTCACTGGATTTTTTTCCAGAAATCATCACCACCATCACCCCCGCCCTGGAGATTGTTGAACGCAGGGACCCTCTACCACGAGCTGCATTCCCCAGCCCTTTTTATTTTTAATTTTGAGACAGGACCTTGCTATATTGGCCAGTCTGGCTCAACTTGCAAACCTCCTGCCTCAGCCTCCCCAGCTCTCTTGAAATCTCTTTTTTAAAAACAAATGCATCTTTGAAGAATTCTTGTCCCCAAACTAAATATAGAATTGAAGATTTACTGCCAGTCTAAGGAATGCTGGAGAAATATTGCTAAACTACACTCGAGGATGCTATCGGCATTATACAGGACAAATATCTTGGCTCCTCAGTAAACAAATGTTAAGAAGGGAATTTACTTGATTTGTTTATTTACTTTTTGATACTGATACATGTTCACTCTGTCACTGAGCCACACTCAGCTGGGAATGTAGTTCAGTGGCAAAGGACACTTGGGGTCAATCTGTAAAGTCAGCAACCCAGTAGAAAATGGACCAAGACAGAAATAGTTCACAAAGATATTCAAAGTTGAAGGTGAATCCACACTTAACTTAATTCAAAATAGAAGATATGCAAATTAAGACACTGAGAAACCATTTCTTACCTATCAGCAAATACTCAGAAGCTTGATGGAAAATTTGTGATAAGCAGGATTCAAACATGTTCCCCATTATCTCTGACCTCCAGCCTTATACTCATGGTTAGGTTATGTAATAATGCAAATGTGGTGAGGTTTTAATGAATGTAATTAAGGTTACTAATCAGTTAACTGCAAGTTCATTAACCTTATGCCCTGATTTAATCAGCAGAGTGCCCTTCAACAGAGGGCCTAATCCTTTCTTGTGGCCAGAGTCATTCTCTTCCTGGTCATGGGGTACAAGTTGCCATGAGTTTACAGAATGGATTCTTTCCACAAACTGAATGAAACTGAAGCAGGTCCATCTCCAAGAATCCTCACATAACAATGAAGCCTGGCCAACAACTCGTTTATGGCCCTGTAGGACCTATGCACAGACACTATGAGATGAAAATGTGCTTCATTTAAAGCCACTAAGATCATGGCGATTACTATGTAGCAACAGAAAACTAATAAAACACTCTACTGGTGAGGCTGCAAGAAAACAAGCACTTTCATGTGATTAATGGGATGTAAAACGTTAACAGCCCTCTGGAGGGGAAATGGGCACTATCTGGCAATGCATTTCTACAGTTGTATGCAGTTGACAGTTGACCTAGCAACTCCACTTCAGGAATTGACTCTGAAGATATAGCACCATAAATCCAAAAATAACATGTCCAGGGCTTTTCAGTGCAGTAATTTATGATATCTAAATATTAAAAACAACCTAGTAGCACGTCCATAGTAGATGTGGATGGGATGTATCACAGTAGATCTTCACACTAGTGCTGTGGAGTCTCAAAAACAGGATCAAGAAGATCTGTGAGTTGGAGAAAGTCCTATAGGATATATCATCAAATGAAAAAAGCAGAGTGATCGTATTTTGCTTCTTTGTATAAGAAATAAGTAAGAGTATGTGCATGCATTTGCTTAGTTTTTTAAACAAAGCAACACCAAAAGGGTAATTCCAAAACTAATGAAAATAGAAAATGGTTATTTGCTGGGCATGGTGGCACACCCTGTCTCCCTAGCAACTTGGGAGGCTGATGTAGGAGGAGCACAAATTCAAGGCCAGCCTGAGCAACTTAGTCTGTCTCAAAATAAAAAATAAAAAGGGCAGGAGATGTTTCTCAGTAGTAGAGCACCCATGCATTCAAAGCCCAGTGCCAAAACAATAAAACAACTTCAAAACAAATACATGGTAGCTTAGAGAGGCGGGGATAGGATGAGAGGTGTAAATGGGAGTGAGATTTTGAATGAATATTCTTTATACTTTTGATCTATTATATGTTTTATAGAGCAAAACAAAAAAAAATGAAAAATTGTTACTGATATGGATGCTGAAATACTTAGGGAAAGATATATCTGGAGGGCTGGGAATGTGGCTCAAGCTGTAGCACGCTCGCCTGGCATGCGTGTGGCCTGGGTTCGATCCTCAGCACCACATACAAACAAAGATGTTGTGCCCGCCGAAAACTAAAAAATAAATATTAAAATTCTCTCTCCCTCCCTCCCTCCGTCTCTCTCTCTCTTAAAAAAAAAAAAAAAAAAGACATATTTGGAGCATTTTAAAAAATGCTTAAACACAAGATGGATAGAAGGATATTTAAAGTAAACAGTAAGATGTTAATGGTAGAACCTTGGTACTGGGCATTTAGGTGTTTACCCATTTCTCAGCTTCACTCTCTGCTTGAAATATTTATAAATTAAAAAAGTAAATGAGGGCTGGGGATACAGCTCAGCTGTAAAGCGTTTGCTTGGCACGCACAGTCCTGGACGCAATCCCCAACACCACACACACCAAAAAAAAAGAAAAAAAAAAGTGTTGAGGGGAGGGAGGAAGGAAATGAAGGAAAAAAGAGCCACCCTGTGTTCCACTTTGATAATACGACCACATAGAGAAAATAATTTATTCAAGCACGTGTTGGACATGGACACAGTACTGCCGTACACCCTTCCTGGGACTGTGTTGTAAAGAAAAAAAATACAAAGGAGTATTGAACTTTTCTTACTGGAAATCTCTGCCTTTATAAGTAGTGAGCCCGAATTCCTGAGTGACAGTAAATACCAGGCCACAGAATTCTCCTTGAAGTACCCTGTTTAGATTTGATTTCAGAATGCAAATGACCTTATTCACAGTAATTTACCAAGAAATAGCCATGGCACGCAGCTCCACGAGGAACTCTCAGCACCCACAAGGTGGCAGTGCTGTCTAATCTAATGAAAAGCAGACCTTGAATTTGCAAGACTCATCTACCAATCTACATAGATTTTTCTCACCTGATGAGCAAACTAGACTTTCATTAACATCTATATAATGTTCTTTAGAATTTTAATGACAAAGAAAAATGGATTCTGTTTCCCCACATGAGGACCATGTGAAATGAAATGGAGTCGCAGGATTGTAGGGACAGCCAGAAGTCAGCTAGTCCTTTGTCTACCTCCAAACAAAATAACACTCTTTCTGCATTATTTTTCTCTGCCTGGGAAAGATGACATTTCTCCAACATTTAACATAAAGTCAAGCAGTTCCTGAATTCACTGTTCCTAAAATGGACAGCTTCTGGGTAATCACCATATGCAGGTACTGGCCTGGGTCCTGCTGCCCTCCCTCAGCGGAGGGACTGTTGGCCTTCCTGGGGAAACGAAAGGGTTGCTGCGGCTCCTGGTGACCTGGTGATGTGGCTGTTCTGCTCTTCTCAGCTCAACCAGAAGGAAAATCCTGTGACCTACAAGAAAGCGAGGCCCAGTGGGAGAACAGAACAGAGGGCATCTCAGCAATGTGAGAATGGAAGGGAACCGGAAGAGCCGCTCCAGCCCTGCGGGGAGGAGCAGGCCAGGCCTCCCAGTGGTCAGGAAGTCTCCTGGAGGATCAAAGGTAAGTGGAAACTTACAGGTGGGGCCAGGCGGGAGTGGCGGGGAGGGGAAG
This sequence comes from Marmota marmota marmota, assembly GCF_001458135.2. NCBI lineage: Eukaryota > Metazoa > Chordata > Mammalia > Rodentia > Sciuridae > Marmota > Marmota marmota. The sequence goes on along the minus strand of NW_025999913.1, from coordinate 18,569,656 downwards.
GGCCATGCGGGTTGCAAAGGCCTCTATTGGCATCTGTGTCCCTGGCTTCCAGCCCAATGTCTAAGCACCTGACAGACTTAAGCAGAAGGAATTCTGACACTATCACAGGATGTGACCTTGGACAGATCGCTTCACTTCTTTGGGCCTGATGTCCTTGTCCTGAAAGTGAGAATCCCCCGAGAGATTGTGCTGAAGACACGAGAAGGCTCCACCCCAACCCTGAGGACTGTTGATACTAAGAGACAGGCTAAGGAAAAGGATCCGCACGGTCTGAGGTAGGAGGAGCCCGAGAGGCAGGGAAACCAGGGGGCAGCATCCTGGAAGTAAGCCCTGTAAGAACAACGCATGGATCCACCGTCAAGAGTCAAGTGATCTAATGCACACAGAAAGGAATCCATGACTTCATCAGTAAGACGTTGCTGTTGGATCTGGTCGGAGAAGATGGGCAGTGTGGTGGGTGCAGGGCTCGCAGTGCAGGGGCTCCAGGATGGAGTTAGCGAGTGCAGGACACTGGTGAGATCCAGCACTGAGGGGAAGACCAGGTCGTGGGAGTGGGCTTGAGGGCGTGGCTGCTGCGGGAAGAAGTCAGTAGGTAGGGAGAGAAGAGGGCGTAGGTGAGAGAGGTGAGCCTGACAAGCACTGGAGCTAAAAGCAGGCGGGCTGGGGTGGGTGTGGGGTCCCAGAAGCCAGCTCCTAGTTTATAGAACACCCAAAGGGGATCACTTTGTAACACACACACTCTCTTCCCATTACGTAGCAAAATTATTTTCAGAAATAACAAAATGTGAATATGTTCTGTTATTGGACTTTGTACATATAATTATGTGAGTTAAGCTTTTTGAACCCAGGGCCTCATACATACGAGGCAAGCACTCTACCACTCAGACATATCCCCAGTCCTTTCTTAGATTGAGACAGGGTCTCACTAAATTGCTGAGGCTGGCCTCAAACTGTTATGCTCAAATTCGGGACCCCCAAAAGACCACCAGAGACCAGGATCGATGTAAGCAGCAAAGAGATGTTTACTGCGAGCTAGCTCAGTCCTCCACGCGCACACACACAGCAACTTGTGACGCTGAGAGGCCCTGAGCCCAGGATTTGCAGCAGTTTTATACATTCTTTGGGGAAGGCAGGGACTTCACATTCATCATAGCATCTCTTAGCAAATCATCACACACCGCGGGAAAATCAAATAACAACTCTAAAACATGATTAGCACACTCACTGGCGGGAACAAGTTGGGTAGGGGTGATTGGTTACTACAAGAGGGGGATTCATTTGAAATGATTGGTTTAAGCCAAGAGGGCTGTTCATGCTGAACTACATGGTATCAACCACCATAAACTACTGGGAGGGTCATCTGGCATCCCAGGTATTTCCCTGTCTCATGCTGATTGGTGGCTGCTAGGGGGTTGCTATGGATCCCCACCTAGCCTGACTGAGTCAGGGACACCTGGCGCAGCAGATCTCTCCTGTTATTTGTAGATAAACAACTTAGCAGGTGGGAATGTGCCTAGGAGTGCTCTGTGGGTCTTTCCAAGGACAAAGGTCATGTCCCTTCCTTGGACAGGCTTTGCTCTGAGGTAGAGGCTGGTTTTTCAAAACCTGTCATCCTCCTGCTTCAGCCTCCCCAGTCTCTGGGATTACAGTATGGACCACTGCGCCCTACTGGCTTTGATTTTTATATCTCTACGGACAACACACCTTCATTCCCTGCTCCCAGGGGGGTCTTCTCAGTCCCTCACGGACCACTAGGATAGGCTGATGCTGTAGCCAAAGGCCTGAAGGATGCTCAGTCAGGGCAAGTTTGAGGCTGGTGCAGGTAATGGGAGCAAGGCTACCTGCCAGGGAGGAAAGCTGGTGCAGGCCAGGCCTGTACTCAATGAGTCTCCTGAAGATCCAAGAAACACCAGTGAGAGGCAAGGATGTGCAGGGCCCGAAACAGCCTGGAGACACCCTGAGGCTCACTAGTCCCTCTCTGCCCAGGCCTTCTAAAATCAAGATTAACGACAGGCCTCTGGAAATTGAGTGAGCAACCTAGGTTGGGGCGGGGACTCTCCTGCTCCCAGTTCACCCAGGCGTTTCCACTCACTAAGCTGACGGGGTGGTCCTGTCGGCCAACACTCGCTCTAGGGAGCATCTCCGCAGGCCCTTTTCCTGGGGACCCTCTTGGAGGGGTCAGCCTCCCTGTAAGCTGGGTGGCCTTTCTTCTGGGCAGGGCAGCCGGAATGGGACTGCTCTCCTCAGAGCAGGCTCTGGGCTCCCAGACAGCTCAGGGAAGGCTCTCCAGGTGGTGGGAGCAGAGATGGCTGCTGTGGAGAGGGAGAAGGAACACAGCTGAGGGCAGTGGAGGTGGAGACCTGGCCAACAGAAAGACTTCAGACCAGATAGATGTAATAGAATTTCAGCAGAGAACAGCTGTGAGTCAGGCAGCCTTGGGAATCAGCGGAGGTTCAGAGCGCGCCCCGCTGCAGCCTGGCAGGGAGCATTCTTTTCCTTCAGAAAAGAGCTGAAGGAAGCAGAATGAGGAGCAAATGTGACCGTGGCTTTCCTTGTGAAGGTGAAGGCAGAGGGGACTTTCTTATCCTGCCAGCCAGAACCTGCCTGGGTGGGACTTGCCCCTCTCTCTTGACTTGCCTTGGCCTGGGTGGTTTGGAACGTTAGCATTGGTGTTTCCCTTTTAATTTGATCTTTTGGGGCCTGTGCAGGAACTTAGTCCAAATCAATGGTTCTCCTATAGAATTATTTTAAAAACCACAAGTTCCTTTTGCTGAAGCACAGGGTATTTTTTTTTCTTTTTCTATTATGACTTCATAGTGGAGAGGGAAGGCAAGGTGTTACTGTCCCCTAGAACAGGATTCAGCAAATCTCTTTTTGTAAGGGGACCAAATAGTAAATATTTTAGGCTGTCTCTTTTTGGTGGTAGTGGGGACTGAAACCAGGGCTACTCTGGCACTGAGCCACTGAGCTACACACCCACAATCCTTTATTTTTTTTCTGAGACAGGGTCTGAGTTGCCATGAACTTGACCCTCACTCCCTCTGTGGCACCCTTTTGTGTTTGTTCTTTGTCACAACCTTTAAAAAGATATAAAAATCATTCTTCACCTTCAGGCAGCACAACAATAGCCTCTGGTTGGGATTCACCTGAAGGCTGTCTTTTGCTGACTAACTTTACTCTCAGTGGTTAACAAATTTGTAAGCTGAAATCACAAGGAATCAATCTGTTAAAGATGGTGAAGACATTTTCTACCCTTCCAAGAAAGGCTGTTTTCTCAGGAAAGACTGCCCAATGTTTTGAGACGGGTGTGTGCATCATGTCCTCCCGTGTGAGTGACGAGGGCTTCCCTAGGGCAGGCAAGGCACAGCTAAACAGACTTACGAATGAACAAGGCAGAGGCCGCAGATGAAAGGAGATTAGGGGAAGTTACATGATTTCTTATTTGTGTTACACATTTGTTCATTGCATTTTTTCCGTTTTCGGATTTTATGGGTTCGATATGAAGAAATTCTTCCGAAAATAGATTGGAAAACATTTAATAAAAAGTAGCAAGATAAGCCGGATGCTCTGGCACATACCTGTAATCCCAGTGGCTCAGGAGGCTGAGGCAGGAGGATGGGGAGTTCACAGCCAGCCTCAGCAATTTAGTGAGGTGCTAAGCAACTCAGTGAGACTCTGTCTCTAAATAAAATACAAGATAGGGTTAGGGATGTGGCTCAGTGGTCCAGTGCCCCTGAGTTCAATCCTGGTACCCCTCCCCCCCCAAAAAAAGCAGCAGGATATATCCCATGATTTAAGATTCCAAAAGTGTTACAGTAAATTAGAAGAACAAGCTCCAGCCTAAATTGTGGGTAATCTCAATGAGAGGAGAGAGGCACCTTCAGATTCCTAGGTGAGCATGGTTTTCCTAGGAGTCGAGAATTTTAAAGGATTGATACAAAAGGGGGAGGGAGCACACTTTCCCTAAAATGCACGCAGCAGCGTTGGTGACAGTCTACAAGAACAGTGTTTGAAAGCTCATGCCAGGAAGGAACTGCAGGTCAGAGCCTTTCCAGTAAAGGCTGAAGGTATTTTTAGAAGTAAGGGTGGGATTGACTGCCTTTAGGGCTGGGTGAGGACCAGCTGCATGATTTGCAGGGCCCAGAATCTAAGTGAAAGTCCGAGTTCCCTTGTTTAAGAAAGTCTTAATAATTTCAAGATGGTGACAGCACAGCATTAAACCAAGCGTGGGTCCTTCCTTGCCCAGACCACAGGCTGGAAGGTCTAGAAGCCCGCCTCCCGCGTGGCCCAGCCCTGCTTCCCCTGAGGTCTGAAGGGAGGTCCCAAGGGCACAGCATAGCAGAGCAGGTGCTGTTCAGTTCCTCTTTCCTGTAAGTGCCTCCCCAGGGCTGGCTGGCACACCTCTGCAGTGCACAGTTTAGGCTCAGGGCCAAGGGGGAGTGAGGGTGTGCCGGAGGTTTATGTAAACAGAGTCAAAGAGCAAATGGCCGGTCTGTGCAGAGGACACCAACCCAGGCACTCCAGTGACCCCTCGCACCACTACCTCAGAAGCCATCAGTCTGATTAGTCTTCTCCTCCTGGAGGGGATTGGGATGGAGGTGAGAAAAAGGCCACTCCAGAAGAGCAGCCTTCCCTGCTGCTTTGATGGTGTCCGCCTAAATGTTAAGAGAGAACGAGAGAAAGGACAACAGCCAATGTCGTTTTCTCCATCGTCTCTGTACAGCAAGGTTTAGTGATCTTCAAAGTCGTAACAAAGAAAACAAATCGAAGCTAGAGTTTGTGAGGGCATCGGTGAGAAGGTAGATGTCCTAATCAATCTGCCTAGAACCAGGTGAGATGCTCTCTGGGACAGTGAAGGAATCTGTGCATATGCTCTGAGGACTTAGAAGTTGGGAATGGGCTGTTGGCCCATTGGAACCAACCGCACGGTGGTGCAAGAAGTTTGCAGAGATCTGAGTAAGAGTGAGGCGCTGGGAGAGGCCTTCTGTCTGATCTGTAGAGTCCTCAACCAGAGGTGGGCCTGGAGGCCCTGCTGGCGGTAAATCAGTGGAAGGCAGCAGAACTCTCATGTCCTTGGGAACAAGATGAAGACACAGGGACGGGGGATGACTCAGCGCTGGAACCATCCTCAGTGCCGTGAGCAAAAGCGTCGGAGTCGACCCATCCAGGAGTCTCTGTGGCACCTCTCCAAGCTCTACCCATCGCTGCCCTTCATTGGTAATTTGCACGTTAGCACAGAAGTGCGGGTGGAGTTAGAAGATGACTCCAACCTGGCAGGGAGAGATCGGCGCCCTAACTAAAGCTCTGACTTCACGTGTTGGCATCCTGGTCTCAAACCAGCAGGTGGACTGAATAAACGTACAGATGCATTTCGATTTTTTTTTTTTAATATGCAAAAACAGGAAAGGACAGGCAGGCAACAACTCATAAAACAAACAAGGAACTCGGGAGCTTTGATTGGTCATACATTAAAATGAACTAACTACAAAAGAATAGGGATCATTTATTGGATGGGAGTTAGGAGCAGTGGCCCTGAAGCTAGCTTGTCAGTGTTTAGCTTCTGCCTCCTGGTTGGGCCACCTCCTCTTACCAGCAGGCCAGGGGACTCTGCCTGGATCCTGGCTGGCTGGATTTGACTGGCCGCCAGCATGAGAAATAAGCCAATGATATAAAAAGAAAATGAATTTAACGCAGTTTGATCCAGCTGGGGAAAAGCAGCTAGATTGCTTCTCTCTAAGTCCTGTAGAAATGGTTCCGATTTATAGAAACAAGCCAGGGAATACACATGCAGACTGCAGACTTAGCCGCGTTGTCCAGAGGGCTTGTCGCGGGGGGGGGGAGGGTGTTCTTACTATCCATTCTCAGCATGAGGAAATTTGGAGCTAAAACACTTCGGAGCTTTTAGTTTCAAAGGCGCTTTGTTTCAGTGAGACACATTCCTTTTTGCAACCACATTCTGAATAATACTATTTAGTAGGGTTCTTTTGAATATCCAATGAGATGACCCATGTAAAATATCCAGAATTGTGCTCAATAAATGTTAGCCACTATTGTTGCATTCCAAGCACTTTATACATGTTTGTGTATGTGTGTGTGTCTGTTTATTTTCATGTACCTTTTGCAAAAGAATTCATATTGATACAGTAGCAGTACTAAAAGATATATGCTTAAAAATCCTCTCATCATTATCAGTCCTTCTCTGATTAGAGTATAAAAATGTACCTTCCATTTTCACAGACAGTTGTGGACACCGGATGCACAATTTTCTGGGCCCTTGCTTTTCCTGCTCACATCCTGGGTTTCTGGAGAACTCTCCGTGTCAGGATACGTAGCTCTGTTCGCTTCTTTGCAAGCTGCATTGAATTTCACGGTGTGCACGTGCTATGCTTTGTTTTCCCAGTCTCCAAATCGGGGTGATATAGGTTTGTCCTGTCTCTGTCACAAACAGTGGCCCTGTGGACTTCCGTATAGCAGAGACACGGGAGCCAGGTTGACTGAGTCTGTCACCTCTACTGTCACTTACTAACCCTTTGCCTATCGGGAAATGACTAGCTGTACCAAACTCAGCTTCCTTAAGTATAAAATGGTGAGTCTAGAGCCACCCTCAGGTTCTTGTGAGGACTGGATGTGAAGTGCAGTGTTAGGAGCTCACCATGGTAAGTAAGCACCTTTTACTGCCCAGTTCTCCATCTGTCAGAGTGCACCCGCAGGGTGGATCCTTAGAAGTGGACTTGCTAGACCCAAATTTGTTGAAAATTAGCAAAGCTGAACACACGGTCCCAGCTACTGGAGAGGCTGAGGCTGGAGGGTCGCTTGAGCCTAGGAGCTGGAGGCCAGCTTGGGCAGCATAGGGAGGCCCTCATCTCTAAAATAATAATAATAATAATAATAATAATAATAATAATAATACACTGACAGCGGAGTTAAACTGATCTCTGCATTGGACGGGATATTGGCACTCTAGATCAACGTGCTGTCTGCCCAATCCTGCTCTACCCAGGATGCTGGCCTTCACAGAAAAGCTTAACCTGCTGTGGAGACAGCTCCGTGGTGTTGGCATAGCCAAGCATGCACCTGGCACTGAAAAAAGAAAACAGAGCAAAATAAATTATGAGATTTTTAAATCCTGCAATACTATATGCTGTTAAGGAATCTTTTATAATTTTTTATTTTTATTTTTTTGGTACTGGGGATTGAATCCAAGGGTTCTTTACCACTGAGCTACATCCCCTGTCCTTTTTATTTTTTACTTTGAGACAGGGTCTCACTAAGTTGCTGAGGGTCTCAATAGGTTGCTGAGGCTGTCCTTGAACTTGCAATCTTCTGCCCCAGCCTTCTGGGTCACTGGAACTAAAGTCACATGCCACCTTTAATGGGATTCTTTATAAATTTTCCTGGGTGTGACAATGACATGGTGATCATACTTTTTTAAAAAGGGGAAAAAATCTGATTTCTTTTTTAAAGCTTATATTTCCAATAAGAAACATGTCTCTTCTCAATGCTCAATGAGCTTATTTATTTTCTGCATTTTGTTGACTTAAGTGTCTACCTCCATTGAGAGAAACCACCTGAGAGGGTTCTGCTTGCTCCCTTCCTGGTTTCTTTCTGATGGTCAGCATTGCTCACTGGTTCTTTCTCTGTGTCTCAAGGGTTCACTGTCCCTCGGCTCAGGCTTAGTTCCTCCTTCACAGTGACAGACTCCTAAGGAACAGTCAACCTGTCATTCAGGTAGTTCAGGGAGCTGAACATGCTTTTTTCTTTGATGCTTAAAAGATTAGATGTTTCAAGCAAGCAACGCAGATCAATTTGCTCTTTGAAGCATGACGGTCAGAAATCAATGTGCTCGTTGTACATTTGACCTATGAATGGGGTGTGTAGTAGTCACACACGGGGAGTGTAGTAGTTGTGTGTAGACAACTTTGAGTTGTCCATGGAACTGGAGACAGGAATTTATCACATGTAAATGTCACAGCTTCCCAGTGGAGAGAGATGGCGTGCTTTGCTCTCTACCACCTCTTTTCCTAAGCCAGTAGCAGGTGACATCATTTCTGCTTCTTATCTACATTCCTTTCTTTGAGTAGCCTCTGGAATCGCTACCCATAAAGACCAGGAAATACAAACTGTAGTGGAGACTTAAGGGAATAGCTCATAAGCCAGACATTCTGGTAGGTCCTGTCACATCAAAGAGTCTCTCTCTCTCTCCTCCCCATGCCTGGAATTCCTTTCATAAGGGGCAGAATGTTCCAGCTCTCGATTTGAGATAAGGATGGAGATGGACAGTTTTGATGCCCAGGCTCAAGGGTAAGCAGAGGGGGAGCTGGCCGAGGTTCTGGGCAGAGCTGCTGGAGAAACAGGAGTCTCAGGGCACATGGTGTGCTGGCTGGGGAGCCGGTTTCAAGAGGGTGCGCAACAGTGTGCAGTGCCAAAAAGAGGAGCCGGGTTCTGTGGGCTTTGCCAGCCTGGGCTTCCCTTTTGAGAAAGAGGCTGTGAAAAAGGCAGGGAGGCGGTGGTGGCAGCCAGAGAGACATAAGTGACAGGAAGTCTCTTTTCCTAAGAAGGCTACATGGAGTTGTTAGGAAAAGGAACCAGTACACAGAAGACACAACTAAAACCAGGAGGTAGGGAGGAGTTCGGAGGAGTTCGGAGGAGCAAAAGAGTCACATTGAGTTCCAAATGGTTCAGGAAAAAAAAATAAAAACATGTATTAGACACACAAATGTGGCAAGAAGTTGGTGCTTGTTGAATCCATCTTCATATGTGCTGAATTCTGTCAAAATAAGAAGGATGTGAGAAATCTGTGAACAGGCCACCTATGTTTGAAAAACCTCTTTCAAAGCATTAGGAGATTTCTAAGTATAATGTGAACCTGCAGTTACAACGGGAAGCCGTGATTGAGCGCTCACAGCCACACCTAGGGCGTAGCTGCTGATGCCAGGCGTGGGCCTACAGAAACTGTTCCACTTAACCTTCTTCTTCTAGTTACCTTGGAGTTGAAGAGAAAAATGTCCCAGTGTTTCTGTACAATACGCACTGGATTCTTTAAGCCACAATTATGATGAATAGCAGAAAGAATTAAACTGCATTTGTAATCTATACCAAAAACCAACATTTTGGATTGTATGCCATTGAAGAAATGTCCCAAACACTTTTCAAACCTGTAGTGGCCATGCAGAGGCACACCTTTGGCCAGCTTAGGAATGCAGTGAAGGGAAGGGAAAACTGAGGGAGCAAGCAGAAGCCTTTGTACCGCCTCCTGGGAGTAAGAAAGTTGGGTATTTAAATCATCAAATGCAGAAAATAAATTAGCTTATAAGATGAGCATGAATAAGCAATGTTTCTTATTGAAAAATGAAAGTGTTTTCTTTTTTTTTTTCCCAAGAAGGAATTAAAGTGAGAGTTCCCTAATTTTTTTTTTTTTTTTTAGTTTCCAAATATGGTTACATTGTATCAGCTACAGTTCTAACCCTAGTAGGGAAAAAAAAATTTATTAAGAAGGCATAAATGTATTGGTTTTGGCCTTGTTGGCTTTATGAAATAAAGCAGCTGTCATTTTATTTCCATTCCACGGTATGAATTAGCTTGCAGGTATCTAGGTAAAGAGTCCCAGGGCCTTGCCTCATACATGCTAGGCTGCTGGGCAAGCGCTCTACCACTGAGCCACTGAGCAGTATCCTCAGCCTCTGTAAAAATTTGTAATGATAAAATCATCTTGAAGGAACTTCTTTCTTATGAATTCATTAAAATAATTAAAGGAGGAAATAATATTCAAAAAGATATGTCCTGGTTTTACCATCTGTTTTAATCTAGAGACTAAAGTAATTACAATCTTTTATACCTGTTTCAGTAAATGGCAGCTCAGGGGCTGGGGATATACTTCAGTTGTAGAGTGCTTGCCTCTCATGCACAAGGCCCTGGGTTCAATCACTAGCACCACAAAAGAAAAAAGAAAAGAGCTGTTTAAGCCAGGTGCGGTAGCACACACCTATGAACCCAATGGCTTGGGAGGCTGAGGCAGGAGTTCAAAGCCAGTCCCAGAAAGGGTGAGGTGCTAAGCAACTCAGTGAGACTCTGTCTCTAAATAAAATTCAAAATAGGACTAGGGATGAGTCTCAGTGGTCAAGTGCCCTTGAGTACAATCAAAAAAAAAAAAAAAGAAAAAGAAAATGGCAGCTCGGTTATAATGACTTGCTCTGATTTTATTATAAAAAATCCAGAACAGGTAAATTCTGAAGTCTGGACTTTAATTCATAGTGATGTATCAGCATTGACTCTTATTTTGGCAGCTGGACCATGGTAATGTAAAATGATAATATTGGGGAAAACTAAGTAAGGATTACATAGAAGTCTGTAATATTAGAACTATTTTAAAAATAAAAAGAATTATTAAAAATAATCCACTTAATATTACAGAAGTGGTAACTATAATCATTAAAATTATATATAAGAAAAGCTTAATCAAAAATCCATGTTTGAAAATTTATCTTAGGTTATCAATTCTGAACTAACAAGTGACCCCTAAAGCATAATCAGACTAAGGGTAGTTCTCTATTATTTGGTGAAATATCTGGAAATACTGCCGGTCTTGAGACTGAAATAAGCTGAATGAGAGCAGCTGACCAAAAGGAGACTCTTCGTTCCTTGTTAATGTGGAAAGAAAAGTGACAAACTGCAGGTGATCGTTTACCGTGCATTTCTTATTCTCCACTGTTTGGTATTCTCATCTTCTTAAAGTTAGGGCAGCCGGGCGTACCCCAAACCCACAAGAGAGGGCTTCCAATGACTGCTTTTTTTTTTTTTTTAATTTTTTAATATTTATTTTCTAGTTTTCGGCGGACACAACATCTTTGTTTGTATGTGGTGCTGCACGCATGCCAGGCGAGCGCGCTACTGCTTGAGCCACATCCCCAGCCCCCAATGACTGCTTTTGCAGAGTGCATTCCTTTTCATAAACAAGCCCAACCAGCCAACTAAACTGGGCCAGAGAACCTGGCTCAGGTGGTTCTCACGGACCCTACCATGGCGTCTAGTGTCATAGATCAGGTATTAGTAAGTAACCTATAGGCCCAGTCTGACCCATTTCCTTTTCTGTTATAGCCCATGAGTTAAGAATAGTCTTAACATTTTTAAATGATTGAAGAAAGAAAGACCAAAAGAACAATAATATTTCAGGGTATGGGAAATGGAATTCAAATCTCAGCACCCATAAATAAAAGTATTATTGGGATCCCACTAGGCTCACTAGTTTGAGTTATCTAGGGTGCTCCCCTGCTGTGACAGCAGAGCCCAGGGGTTGTGACTGAGACTGCTAGGCCGGCAAAGTCTGGAAGGTTTACTCCTTCCCCTTTACAGAGTCAGTTTGCCAATCCTATTGCAGACAGCCCCGCCCCAACCGGCACCCTCACCTCCCTCTTGGCCCTGAGTGTAGTACTCTCGCTTGGCTTTCCACTTAACTGCCATTCTGGGATTTTGATGGCTGTAGGACAGGGGTGGTCTGGTGAGGACAGAACAGGGCTAACCAGGGGCTGGTGGAGGCTGATGGGAAGGGAAGGTGTCAAGCGACAGAAGAGCAATATTTAGCCAGAGGCCAGGCAGGCACTGGGGTCAGTGGGAAGGAAGTCCCAGTGTCAGAAGGCAGCTGAGGACTGGGAACTACGAGGCACACAGGTCCAGGCAGGTCCAGCAGGTCGGAGTCTGCAGGCAGCACATTAACAGGCAGGTGAAACAGGAAGAGCCAGGGCGGAAGGAGTGGAAGGAAGAAGTCTGTGATCCAGTGGCTGAGGAACAGCGGGACCAACACCATCTCACCAGTGGCAGAGTGACTCACATCCTCACTTCCAACTTTTGTTTTCTTTCTTCAGGCTTATCCTACAAAGAGGCCATGATTGATGGTGCTTAGCCAAATACTCCTCACCAAAGATTTTAACCATTTGCCTTTGTAGGCAGTTTAAATATTTCATAAGAGCAGAGAATAGTTGATTTTGTTCTAAAAATCTCACTAGCAGAGAATCTTCCTGGTTTCAGATTGTGGCTTAGAATTCCAGAACACTGGAAATAGAAATAGATAATGATAGAAAGCGACTCAGGAAGGAGCTTCCTAAGGTCGCACAGATGGAGTCTGTAAAATTCTCCAGTCTGTCCTTGATTCTTTGTTCTATGGACGCTCAGGCTTCTCTTGGTGGCTGGGTATCACTACCACTTGACAGTGCCTACTGTTTTCTTGTGGACCTTGTGAATCCCTCTAGGGGACTTTTTTGTCTCCTCAAGCCCCTCTGGACTCACACACAGTGACTTTCTTTCCTGCCAGGACTAAATGTCAAGTTCCTAGGAATGTTCTAGTTTCTAGGTCCCTGCATCTTCCAGCCAGCTTCTCACCTGCCAAGTTCCCTGGGAGCTTATCCACCCTTTCCCCTGCGTATTTATTTTTCATCTTTCAGGGTGCTGGAGATCAACTCAGGGCCTCATGCATGCTAAGCAGGTGCTCTTCTCTGGGCTGCACCCCAGCACCCAGGTTGCTTTCCAAACCCAGTTCACCTGTGGGCTCCCACCCATCCTGCCCAACCCTCAGAGGACGTCTGCGAGATCTGTCTTTCCCGCCTCTTGGGCTGCCAGGCTGTGTTCAGCTGTGCAGCACATCTGTGGATGGTCACCCCTGCCCCCAGCCTCCGGTTTCTCTCAGGGCTGCCTGACCTCTAATGGGGACCCGCGCCCCGGCTCTCCTGTGCTGCGTGCTTGGCAATCTGCTTTTCATCCCCTGGTGCACTGAAGCTGCTTTCCCAAAGGTCAACAGCGACCTCTTTTTAGCTAAACCCTTTGTTCTTTTTCTGGTTTCTTGTTCTCTTGACTTCTCTTCAGCACTAAAAAAACCAAAAAAAAAAAAAAAAACCAAACCAAAACCCTTTTTTTCTCTCTCTCTCACCTCAGATGCTCATTTCCTTGGCTCCTGTCCCGTTTGCTAACAGATCCTTCTCTTTATTGCCCTGTATTCCTCTGGCTGCACCTTTACTGCACGGGCCCCTGACTCCCTGTGCTCTCTGTCCTTTCACTCCGAGGTCACACCCTCTTCCCCACCGCCAGTACCTCTGAGCTCAAAACGGCCAGTACTACTTTCTCACTCAAGCGCCAGTCCCTCTCCACCAGCTCCTTAGCACCTCGCCACAACTTGCTGACTTTTGGATACTTGGCTGGCACTGCATCCTGCATGTGTCTCCCCTCTCAAGCCCTCCCTTCCCGTCTCCCTGCCTCTGGTCACAGCAAGTCATTTTCTCAGCTGCCATGAGGAAACGCACAGACGGGGCAAGCTAAAACAAAGAAATTCCTTTCCTCACAGTTCTGGAAGGGACATATCCAACATCAAGGTGTGAAAGTTTTTGGCTTCTCCCGAGGCCTCTCTTCTGGGCTTGTAGATGGCCGCCTCCGAAGTCTGTCCTCACGAGGATGTCTTTCTATGGGTGCATCTGATGTCTCTCCCTCTTGTAAGGAACCAGCTGTACTGAGTGAGCACCCACCCTAATAACCTCACTTAGCCTTAAGTACCCTTAAAGGCCTTATCTGCAAATACAGCCACATAGGGAGGCACCTGGGGGTGCACCTTCAACAGGTGAATCCTGGGGAGACACAGTTTAGCCCTTAACATTTGCCCAGGCCACAGACGTCCTCCTGCTCTACCTCTCCCATCTTCCAGCCAGACATTTCACCTTCTAGATCTTTCCTACTGAATGCTAAAATCCATCTCTTAACATTCTCAGTGCTGCTTTCAGGTCTTAAATCTGAATTTCCCCTGCCTGGTTTTTATAAGGCCTTCTAAAATTTGATGCACCTTATCTTTTCGTTTAGTATTTTAATCAGAGAAACTCATTTACAATGTGAAAAAAAAATATGGATGCTAATAATAAAAAGCAATAGTCCTGTGCTCTGCTCCCCCGGCCCCACCTGCCTTCCAGATGCAATGTACATAAATCCAAAGGTACCACAGTCTATGCTGCCAGACGTCTCCCTCCATCTCCCGTTTCCCTGCCTCCCAGGGGCTTTCCCACAGGCAACCTTCTCCTAGTTTCTTGTTTACCTGGGTCTCACAGACAGCTCGTACCCACAAAGAATGGGAATGTCTCCTCATTTTCCACAAATGACAGCACACCACTCTAGGCACAGTTATGCACTGTTCACTTAATAGAAAGAAAACAGCAATCATTCCCTGAACACTTGCTACCATTCTGTTATGACTGTGAAGGCTTTGCCTGTGTTCACTCACAGCCTCCAAGGATAAGAGCTGCACTCACGGCCTCCAAGGATAAGAGCTGCTATCGTCCTCATTTTTAAAATGAGCAGATTGAAGCACAAAGCTGGGAATTGGCAGAACCAGGTTGAAACTCAGGCAGGCCAACCCCAGAGCTCTCACACTGAACTGTGACACCATGGGAGTATGTCTTAGAGGTGGTTCTATATCAGGACACAAAGAGATTTTGCATTCTCTTTAAACTTTTCTTTTAAAAGAGCTCCTTTTATTGAAGTAAAATATATGTTCAGGAAAGTGCACAAATCACAAGAGTATAGATTAATGAATCACCAGAAAGTGACGACACATGAACAGAACGCCGCCCAGCTCGAGAATCCAGGATGCCAGAAGCACCTTCTCCTGCTCTAATTAAAGCTAGCAGCCATTTAACAAGATGGCCCTGCTCCTCATCAAGAAATGGGGGCCTGCTGGGCACAGGAGCACATATCTGAAATCCTATCGACTCAGGAGGCTGAAGGACGAGGATTGCAAATTCAAGGCCAGTCTCAGCAACTTAGCAAGACCCTGTCTCAAAAAGAAAAAAAATAATAAATAAAAGAAACCCTGGGGATAGAGTTCAGTGGTGGAATGGCCCTTGGCTTCAATTATCCATGATATTGCATGTTGCTATTATTTATTCATTTATTTTATATATATATATATTTATTTTAGTTTTCGGCGGACACAACATCTTTGTTTGTATGTGGTGCTGGGGATCGAACCCGGGCCACACGCATGCCAGGCGAGCGTGCTACCGCTTGAGCCACATCCCCAGCCCTATTTATTCATTTATTACTTTAAAGCATTTCTTGGTATGTCTATATCACATGACAATTCATCCATTCTACTGTTGATGTATTTTAGATCAGTTTGGAGCCGTTGTGACATTGATGCTATGAATATTCTTAATTCCTTACAGAGTAAAGTGAGATCCCCCTTACTCTTCCATTTCTCTTTCCCCTTCCACATTTCAACTTCTGTCGTGTGGGTCTTTGCTTTCTTGTTATCAGGGATGATAGCATTCATATTCTGTGATGACAATATTTAAGGTTATTTCTGTAGATTCACTCTAAAAGTGTGGTACATGTCGATGTAGGGTTGCATTCTTATGAATCTATAAATCTTGTTTGCTGTACAGCAAATATTATGAAAGAATCATTTTTCCACCTAAAGTTAATTTTTATGATCCCTGGGCTGTTCAAAATAGAATATTTGTTAACATCCATATACATCCTCTTTCATTCACTTCACCAATGGCTCAAAAATCAAGCCACATTTTAATTTGATTCATATTTGGACCTTTCTTCTTAGAGTTTCTAATCAGTACTTTTGCTCTAAGAGGTATATTTGTTCCCTAGGGCTAATGTAACAAATTGCCAGGAACTGAGTGGCTTCAAACAACAGAAACATATTCTGTCATAATTCCGGAAGCTGGAAGTCTAAAATCAAGGTGCCAGCAGGGTGGTGCTCTCTCTGGCTCTGGGGAAGAATCCTTCTTGCCTTTTCCTAGTTACTGGGCTCCCAGCTACCTGTGACATTTCCGAGTTTGTGTCCCCATCACTCTGATCTTGGCCTGACCTTCACATGTCCTCCCTTCTGTGTCTGTCCTCTCCTCTTCTTGTAAGGACACCTGTCATTAAATGTGGCGTCCACCACGAACCTAGGATGATTCCATCTCTGGACCTTTATTTTCTTCCCCAACATTTTACAATGAACAATTTCAAAAGTACAAAAATGTTGCAAGAAGTGTATATGGTGAACACCCATTTCCCTCTCACCCAGCTGGAATAGCTACCATATTCTTTTGGTGTGGGGGGGTCACCAGGGATTGAACTCAAGGTCATGTGACCACTGAGCCACATCCGCAACCCTATTTTGTATTTTATTTAGAGACAGGGTCTCACTGAGTTGCTTAGGGCCTCCCTAAGTTGCTGGGGCTGGCTTTGAACTCCCCATCCTCCTGCCTTGGCCTCCAGAGCCGCTAGGATTACAGGCATGAGACACTGCACTCGGCTACCATCATATTTTAAAACCAAGTGTCCATCCCTCTACCCCATCCTCTACTCAGATTGAGCCATCTTATTTTTTATGTATTTTTAAATAAGTTGCACTCACTGCTGCACTTAAACATTTCAGCTTATAGATCAGTACCTAGGGTTCAATACTCTCTTCATTTGGGGTTAAATGTAGACACAACAAAATACACAAATACTAGTCATATAATTCAGTGAGTTCTGACACTGCCACCCTAATCCACATGGAGAGAGAGGTCAGAGGTTCCTCCTGCCTTCCCAGTCAATCCCTGGTCCTCCCCCCAGACATCCCACTGTTCTGTCCTTGCCCTATGGGCAAGTTGTTCTGGTGTGCACTGCACATGGTGGATTCATACAGCATCTTCCCTTTCCTATAAGGGCTCTTTCATTCAGCACGACAACTTTGAGATGTGTCCATGCTGTAGCCTCTGTCCCCTCCGCTGAATGAACGTACTGGTCTGTTTATCCCCTCTCCCATTGATGGGCTGTTCCCTGGGTTCACTATTGTGAATAATGCTGCCAAAAGCGTTCCTGTGCAATCTTTTTGTAGATATAGTTTTCATTTCTCTTGAGTGAAACACCTAGGAGTAGAACTGCTGAGTCATGGGGTTGGTGTCGATTATGTTTCATAAAGAACTGCCATATCTTTTTCCAAGCAGTTGTTCCATTTTATCAACGACATATTAGAGTTCTACCTCCTTGCCAACAATTTTTAATTTTAGTTGTATTGGTGAGCATACAGTGATATTTTGTTGATATTTCAATTTTCATTTCTCTCTGATGGACAATGATTTTGAGGACCTTTTTACGTACCATTGGTGTATTTTCTTTGGGGCAATGTTTGATAAGTCTGTGGCTCAAATTAAAGAAGATTATCTTTTTATATAGTGCAAGGGTTTATAGATAGAGTCTAGGTTTTAGTCTTTTGTCAAAGTATGTTTTGGAGATTTTGTTCCCCATGGTAGCTTGCTGAGCCTGGTGTTTTGTGTTGTTGTTGTTTTGTACTGAGGATGGAATCTGGGGGCACTGTAACATGAGGCACATCCCAAGCCCTTTTTTTTTTTTTTTTTTTTTTGAATTTTAATATTTATTTTTTAGTTTTTCGGCGGACACAACATCTTTGTTTGTATGTGGTGCTGAGGATCGAACCCCAGCCGCACGCATGCCAGGCAAGCGCGCTACTGCTTGAGCCACATCCCCAGCCCCCCAAGCCCTTTTTAAAAATATATTTTTGTTCTGAGACAGGGTCTCACTGAGCTGCCCAGGCTGGCCTGGAACTTGCAATCCTTCCTCCTCAGCCTCCTGAGCTGCTGGAATTACAGTCATGTGCCACAATACCTGGTACCTAGACATATTGTTAAGAATGTTTTTGATGACCAAGTTTTAAAATTTGATTAGTCAGTTCTTTCTGGTTTGGTTTTTGCTTTCAGAAACTTTGTCATGAAGATATTTTCCTGTGTTTTCTCCTGCAGGTCCAGGGTTCATCAGTGTTCTGTGTGGTGTGAGGGAGGACTCAAGGGTTCTCCCCCTCCCAGTTGGATGCCCTCTTGTTCTGGCACTATCAGCTGAACAGGCACGTTGGTCTCTGTTGTCTGACAATCGCAGATACTGGGCCTGCTGCCAGTCAGAGTCTGGTCCTTACAGTGACGGCCTGTTTCCCCCACTCTGGGTGCATGCGGGATCTTTCTCCATCCCCTCTGATATCATCTTGCTGTGTTTCAGCATGTCCTTTCTGGATATCTGTGGCTCTCTCCATTTGGGAATATTTTGATGATTTCCTAGTAATCTGGTTACCTGTTTAGACCCTGGACCTGCATTAGATCTCCAGATCTTTTAGGTTTTTTAAGTTTTTTTGTCTTTTTTTTCCCCTTTATGTCATATTTTCACTCCAATGAATTTTTTAATTGTGATAACCTAATTTTAATTCCCAATTGCTCTTCTTTGTTCTCTAATCATGCTTTATTTGTATCATTCCATTTATTTTTTTAAAAATATTTATATTTTAGTTGTAATTGGACACAATACCTTTATTTTATTTGTTTATTTTTATGTGGTGCTGAGGATCGAACCCAGTGCCTCACACATCCTGGGTGACTGCTCTACCACTAGGCAAGAGCTCTACTGCTGAGCCACAGCTCCATGCCCTCATTCTATTTCTTTTTAAAATTTGTTTTTATTTATTTATTTATTTTAGCTGTAGATGGACACAATGCCTTTACTTTATTTATTTTATGTGGTGCCAAGGATTGAACCCAGTGCCTCACACATCCTGGGTGACTGCTCTACCACTGAGCCACAACCCCAGCCCTCTAGCAGTCTATTTTGATTTTATGTATTTATTGTCTTCTGAGTTATCTCTGAGATTACTAATTTGGAGGTTTGAAAATTTCTCTTTCTGTTCCGCAATTCATTTCTCATGCAGTCAGCTTTTATGTTTTGTTTTCTACTTTAAAAAAAAAATTCACATAGCTGATTTCCTTTATGTGCCCAGTGAATTAGGGGTGCTTTTTAAAATGTTTAAATAGAGAAGCAAGTTGATTTTTGTTCATATTCTCCCTATTGTTACAGTCAGTGCTGTTTTCCTGCCTGATATTTATCCAGAAAACAGAAGATGGGAAGTTCCAGGTTCCCAGTTAGAGGCTGCTTAACAGGGAGGCTGCCCTGTAGGAGAAAAGTATGGAGAACTGGAGAGAGGAGGCCTTAACTCTACACCCACCTAGCACCAGCCTGTAGCACTTAGTTAAGAGTAATGTCTTCCGATTGTCCTCTCCTTCTCGTAGCTATATGTCCTTGTTGATTTAAACATGTATCTACAGCTCTTCAACTGTGTCCTGCAAGAGAGGAGAGACAAATGCCTGTGCTCAGGTTGCCATCTTGTTGGTGTATCCAGCAGCCCAGCTGGGAATCCTGCCAGTGTCCCCATTGGCTGGATTTGGCTGCATGCTACATTGAAGGGGGAAAAAAAAAAGATATAAAAAGGAAAAATGAATTTAATGCAGTTTGATCCAACTGGGGAAAAGCAGCCAGATTTCTTCTCTGCAAGCTCTGAAGAAGTGGTTATAATTTGCGGAAGCAAGCCGGGGTCTACACATATGTGGCACACACATGTGTGGATTCAGCTAAGCCACACTGGCCAGAGAATTTGTCACAGTTCAGCTTCCTTGGTGCCTGCCCCAGCCAGGCCAGGGAGTGGTTTTCTTAGTTTCCATTCTCAGCAGGAGGAAGTTCAGGATGCAGAGAAGCAGTTACAGGAAGTTGCTTTTAATTTTAAAGGAGCTCTGTTTCCTTACCAGAGACCTTGGGTGAAGGCCCCGGCCCCGGAGGTCCCAACAGACCAGGCTCAGCACTAGTCTCAATATGCCAATCAAAGAGATGAGCCATGTGAAGGCAGGAAAGGAACTTTAACCAGCCTGGCTGCTTTGGTAAGAACAGTGACCAAAGAGCTGTCTTCAAGGACTGACCGAAACTCCGAGGTTTTACAGAAAAGGGAAGAGAAGGCAGGGTGGGGGCTTGGATGGCTGAGACTGTGTCATCCTGGTCAGGCTGAGTCTGATTGATCATTATCTCAGTACTGATTCTGTGAAGCTCTGGGAAGGTCACCATGGCTAGAGGACAGGATTGCTCCACAGGTGTGGGGTGGGGAGTAATTTCATCATGGGGTGATCCCTTCTGGGAGGCTTGAGGGTCCTTGTTGCCCGGAGGTATTTTCAGCCTTTGTCATAAAGATGCTTATCAATAGGGCCTGTGGTTCCTGGAATCCAAGGCAACTGCAAAGAAAAAGTTACAAGAGGCAAAAGGAGTCAGAAAGGAAGAGAATGGAGTTGGTTATGTCAGTGACAAGGGCCTCCTTCAGCCCTAAACCAAAGCTTCATTCTGCATTTCTCAGTGGTTTCCCTTTCTAACCATGCAATTTCCACTGTTAGGCTGACGTCCTGCTGTCTCGTGGATGTACCAGGCCAGCATTCGCTGACCTGGCCTCTTCCACAGATTTCATTCTTCTCCTCCTTCTCTTCTCTCACCCAAATCTAGTGAGACTCCTCCCAACCTTCAAAGCTGAACTGGAACATACTTCTATAAATCCAACCTATTAAACCTGCTTTCATTACCTCCTACTTTTCCTACTATTCTCTACCTGCTGGGGATTGAACTCAGGGTCGAACATGCAAAGCAAGCACTCTACCAACTGAGCTATACTCCCAGCCCTCTGTTCTTAATTATGTGTTCTATATTGCTCACTGTTTTTCAGATTTTATTATTGTGTAGATAACTACTTAAAGCTCTTTGAGAACAAGTAGTTATTTTTCTATAGTCTTCAAACCATATAGCACAGTGTGAATACATAGTAAATATTCAATAAATATTTGTTATCAATTAGCTTCTCTACTGTTTGCAGGAAAGGTAGGTAGATAACTGCTTATTTCTCTTTTCTTTCTTTTTCCCTGGAAATAGTAGGAAGTCCATATTTGAACTGGAACTGAATTTGGGAAGCTCCATTTCAGGCAGAAAAAAATGCTGTCTTCTACCCTAAGGAAACAAGTTATACAACATAAAATTGCCTGCTGAAAGCAATGGCAGTAGATAACCATCAGAGTTTAAGCACGTGAGTTAAGAGGGGTTTGGGAAAAGGCAAAGCAGGCAACCATGTGTGATTAAAAGATAGCTTTATAGTGTTTCCATGGTGAGTTCTCCTGGAATTGCCAATGGTGTCACTTTCAATTAAAAGGGTTAGAAGTCATCTAGAGATACAAGAGCAAAAAATTAGGTGTTGGGGGCATAGCTCAGTGGTTAGGGTGTGTTCTTGGGTTCAATCCCCAGCACCAAAAAGAATTGGAAGCAGCCTGCTCTGGTAGCCCTTAGTACCATTCACCAGATCAACCTGGGCAAATGGCCGGTGCGTTCTTCCTTGAGGCCAGGAGGTGAGAGGCAGTCTCATAACTTGCTTTGGTCAAAGAACGAGTAAGGATTCTGTCCTTCTAGAAGCTGGATGGGATCTGCTATGTCTGTTTCCTGCTCCGCTGATCATAGAAGCTGGAATTCCCCATGATTCTGAAGTCCTGAGAGTCTGTAGTCCACAATCACCTGCGAATTTGTATGACTGACAAACTTTTATGACAAACAGTGTTTTCCATGTAAAAACCAGTTTTAGGGTTCTATTTTGGTACAGTCTAGTCCAGGGGTCGGCAGACTACAACCTGTAGGCCAGGTGCTTCCTCGTGAAGTTCTGCACACGGCCACCCACATTCGTTTATATATTATCTATGCCACTTTCAAACTGCAACCGGCTTGAGACCTTGAAATGTAGATCATATAGTCTACAAGTCTAAAATTTTCACTGTTACTCTTTAAGAAAAATTCACTGTCCTCTGACCTAATGTGTCCTACCATAGAACTGGAGGTCTTAGGCAATTTCCCTTTTGTGGCTACATTCTATCTTGTACACAACACAAAAGCTTCTTGTTTATAGTGTCTAGCTTCTAGGATGACACCAGGGGTCCCCTTGCCTTGGTATTCACACCTGGTACAGTCCCTCCCACACTGGATCGGGTTAAACCGGGTTATACTGCAGGACCTCTATGGAAGTGATGTGAGCCTGGGTCATGAAAGACATCAGAGCGTCCATCTTACTTTGTCTGAGTGTACTCACTCAGGGAGGAAGTTGGCCCCCATGCCCACGTGGAAAGAAACTAGGTCTCCTGCGATCAGCCACCAAGCTTACAACTTTCTTTAGGTCCTCAGTAAACAGTCTACCATCAAGAACGAGGAATGGTGGCACACACCTGTAGTCCCAGCACTTGTGGAGCTGAGGTGAGAGGATCTTCTGAGCTTAGGCGGTCCAGGCCAGCCTGGGCAAGATAGTGAGACTACAATTAAAAAATTCAGTGCTGACTGTATAGTTTAGGTCTATGTGAGATGAAGGTGATACCAAAGGCCCCCAAAAGAGTGAATGAAGGCTTCAAAACAAACTAAGTTTCTGGGTTTTATTTGATATATATATATATATATATATATATATATATATATATATATATATATACACACATATATTTTTTTTAGTTGGACACAATATCTTTTATTTATTTTTATGTGGTGCTGAGGATTGAACCTAGGGCCTCACACATGCTAGGTGAGTGCTCTACTGTTGACCCACAACCCCAGTCCCGGGGTTTTTATATTCTTGATGAGCCCCTGTGGCTCTGCTATGGACGGGAGGTCAGTGTGTGCTGAGAATGTGCTGACTAATCCCTGCTGGACAATGAAACTCCATTAGCTCAGAGTCACAGTTACCTTAGATGGTGAATCTGTAAGTCTGAAAACTGGAGCCAAGACCCTTCATGACACTGCCTTTAGGATCACACCGTAGAGTATCTGCAAGAGGTCTCTTGTCCCGCAAGGTGCAGGTGTAGATTCCTTCTGTGTGACTGTTTACTGAGCTTATTAAACGGGTGGTCATAAAGGTGGGCATGTCTGATAAACTTCAAAATAGTAATGGAGGGAAGTAACAGAAGTAACAGTAAAATCTCCATAGGAAAGGGAGTGGGAATGCTGCAGATATTTTTTAAGAGAGCACAAGTATGTACAGCGGCCTTGCTAAAGGTCAGAGGCTGTCTCTTTTTAGGAGAGTGAAGAGGAGCTGCGAGCACTTGCTGGCTCTCTTGTCATGTGTAGGCTACCAAAGCACAAGCAAGAGTAATCATTTCTGAGCTTGTCCTCAGTGCAGGAGCCTGGGACACCTAGATTGGTCTGGGTTGTGTTTCTTCAGGGAGGAGCATGGCACCAAATCTTTACAAGGTGTTATTTTATTAAAGTGCTAATACTTTGCTGTGGTACCCGCATTTCAAAGAAGAAAATCTGATACAATATTCCTAATGGTATAATTTAGAACTCCTAAGGGGAAATTAAGCAGATATTTTTAGGCAAGGTGTCACTATTTTTGTTCCACAAATCCCATTATGTTGGAAACAGCATACCTCTAATAAGTGTTTCTTATAGTTTCTTTTCCATGGTTGGTAAAGTTCAATCTTAATTGAGTTCTTTCTGAATTTCATTAAGGTCATGGTTTTCAAAGAATTTCTGGGGGCGTAGCTCAGCGATAGTGTGCTTAGTGTGTACAAGGTCCTGGGCTCAATCTTCAGGAAGAAAAAGTTTGTGGATTACCCTTCCTATTCCATGGCCATACCAAGTTGCAGAGAAAATTGAACTAGCAGTGTCTTCTTCCTCCAGGACACATGGCTGCTGTTTTTGGCTCATCCCACTAAGACCTGGCAGTTTCATGCACACAGTGTTGTAAGATTTGTTCTACGTGTGTTCCAGGTACTCCAATTCTGTTTCACAGGTGCTGAGGCTAGAAGCTTCACGTTTTCCCTCAACATCTGTTCCATCCTATTTTTATGAGTGTAAAAATTCATTAATGGTGATTTAGATATGACACCAAAAATCAACAAAAGGAAAAATATTATTTTTAAATAAGTTATTATTAAAGTTAAAATTAAGTATTAAAGTTAAAAGCTTTTGTACTGTAAGAAATACCACTAAAATGAAAAAAAGCAACTCACAGAAGGAGAAAATACTTGCAAATCATGTATCTGACAGGAACCTGTATCTAAAATAAAGAATCAATAATAAACAAGTTGTTTGTTTTTATGGGCAAAAGTTTATTTTTTTATTTTTATTTTTTAATATTTATTTATTTATTTATTTAAGTTTTCGGCGGACACAACATCTTTGTTTGTATGTGGTGCTGAGGGTCGAACCCGGGCCGCACACATGCCAGGCGAGCGCGCTACTGCTTGAGCCACATCCCCAGCCCTGGGCAAAAATTTAAAATAGATATTTCTCCAAATAAGATGGAAGAATGGCCAATAAGCATATAAAGCCGCTCAATATCATTTATCACCTGGGAAAGGGAAATCAAAATCACAAGATCCACTTTATACCCAGTAGGTAGGCTGTAATAAAAAAGACCTACTAACAAATAGGTGGAGAAAATGGAACCCTCAGATGCTGCTGGTAGGAATGTAAATTAGTGCCACCAATTTGGTAAAATCAGGCAGTTTCTTTGCAGTGCTGGGCATCAAACCCAGGGTCTCCTGTATGCTAGGCAAGCACTCCACCATTAAGCCACATCCCCACCCCCTTCTCAAACCATTAAAAACAGTTAACATATGACCTAATATTTACATCCTTAGATATATATACCTAAAGGAACTAAAAACATGTACACAGCTAAAAAGAAACAACCTAAAAGTCCATCAACTGATGGATAATATTATTCAACAATAAAAAAGCAATTAAGTATTGATACATGGTACAACATGGAAACTTTCTGCTAGTCAAAAAAGAGCAGATACTGAAAGTCTCCATTTATATGAAACTTCAAAAAAGGTAAATCTATAGAAACAACATAAATTAGTGGTTGCCTAGGGCTGGAAGAGAGGAAAGAGAATAACTGCTAGTGGGTGTGGGTTGTCTTCCTGGGGAGGATAATATAATGGTTGCAAAAGTGTGACTATACTAAAAACCATTAGATCATATACTTTAAATAGGGGAGTGGTATGTGACTATTTCAGTAAAGCTAATATTTAAAAAATAAGTTTTCATCCATGAAAATAATCACGAATACAAATTTGGGCCTAGTCAAGAATGAGCCCGAGTTTAAAATCAATGTCATAAATTATGTGAAATCTTCAATTTTACCCATTTCCACATAGCTACGTGATAGTGAAAATAAATCAGCATAACAACACTAGCACTGCAAGCTGTGACCTTTCAAAGTTAGAAACACTTTGGAAACCCTAGAAATCTCATCCTTGGTTTTGGATAATTTATATTGAGGGCTCCAATTTATATTGAACCCAATTGAGGTTCCAGGTATACCCTTGGCTCACGGGTAAAAACAGTGTTATCACAACTATTATGTTTTGATTTCACATTCAGCACTACTCCGAGGACGGACCAGCGCGGCAGGCGCGCTGTGCTCCCGCCAGCTCCTGCGCTCTGGGCCAGGCGCTCAACACTCAGCGGCCCAGGACCCGGGACCGACCCCGCCGCACCCGCTTCACACTGCGGACCTAAGGGTAGGGTGGGGGCTGAGGTCGTGGGGATCCTAGCGGCAATGTTCTGACTTCAGGGCACCCACGGCCAACTTCCCCGCGAGGTCACAGCAGCAGCGGCGACTGTGACCTTGCTCCAGCCAGAGGACCGCCCTCCGGTGCGCGTACGTGGGCCGAGGAGCGAGGCGCGGGGCACCAACGCGGCCACTTTCCGCTGCACTGTTCCAACTGCAGCACTGGAAATGAATTCTCGGTTCCCGCCGCAAATTACCACGGTACACCACCGCTCAAGGACCACAGACGCTCTCAGTGAAGCGGGGACGTGCCGTGGCCTCCCAAGTACACGCCCCATCTCCTCTCCGCTCCTCCCTACCCTCCCCGCTCCCAGCTCAACTCCGCCCGGACCGACCCAAGCCCCGCCCAAGGCTGCGCGGCGGGCGAGAAGCCGGGCGAGCGGTTGCATCCGGGTGCTTTGTGGGGCGGGGATAGGGCGTGGTTCGTGGCGTCAGGGGAGGGGCGAGCAGCCTACTCAAGGACTGGGAAGCCCTGACGGAGCTACGGGGGGCGTGACCGGAGCCCTTCCACGCCCTATGGAGATTCCATGTCGGCGAAGAGGGGCGTTCCTCTTTTCAAACTCGCTTTGGAGGCAGGCTCTCCAGTTTATAACCTTTATTATTTACTCTGCTCTCGTTTTTTCTTCCCCGATTCTTGAGAGAGCCCTGCGCGCCTCCTCGCTTCCGATCCTCCCCGCCCCCCGTTTTCGC
>NW_025999913.1:18514671-18542975 GCF_001458135.2 Marmota marmota marmota | reverse complement strand
CTACTTGACAAAGTCACTGCTATTAACACGATTATCTTCTTTTCTTCCCACTGACCCTCCCCACTTACCCTCTCCCGCCTACTCCACCCGGGCGGGAGTTGTTTCCACGATGAAATGAGTGAGAACCCGAGTGCTCCTGTGTCTCCCGTGGTGCGAGTGAGTCGCTGCCGCTGAAGGCAAGGGCGGGGGCGGGACCTGGGGGGTGGACGGCAGGTGGTCCCCGGGCGCCGCCCGGGATTTGGGAGAGCCCGCCACCTTGGCCTCAGCCATGCTCTCGAGAAGATAAGTCGCACTCCCCCATCCCGAACGGGGCGCACGCTCAGGGAGGCTCCCTGGGGGATGTAGGACTCGGGCGCAGGGCTGACTGAGCGCGTTGGGGTCCCGGGCTTCGACCAGGTCTGACCGCAGAGCCGGAGCAGTTGCTGACCTGCAGTACACCCCTTTTCCCTCTGCCATCATGGTTCTCCTTGGCAGCAGCACTAGCAGCCGCCTGAGGGTGAAAATGTGGGTGATGGGGAAGTTGGTAATGACTCCGCTGTTTTTTCTCATGGCTCCTTTGGGCAACAGCTGTCCGCCCCCGGTGTACACTGTAGTTGATTGCAGGGAAACTCTGTACCTCTCCCCTTCTTTCTCTACTGATTTTGCACTTTTCTCTTTGCTCACCACCAAGTGTAATCAATAACAAGCACTGACGATACATAGCAATAGTGAAATCTGAAATAACTAAGAACTAATTAGGTACTACAGCCATGGATCTGGCTGGGTAAAATCCAATTGGATATTTCAGTTTCATTCACCTACCCTGTTTTGGTGTTTTGTTTTGTTTTGTTTCGTTTTTTTGGTATTTGAAAAACAAGGATCACACTTTCTCCCTCCCCATTCCTTTTCTTAATCCCTTTTCTAAAGGGGGAAAATTCGAATGGGTTTCAAGGATTGGACTGGTGTCAGCTGTGTTTTACTGCACACCTAAATCCTGATAATAGGCTTTTCATTTCCCCTCAAAGCCTTTATTTTAGCAGTGAAGCCAAATGTGTTTTCCAGAAAGTTAGTTCAAATACTTTCTCCTCTTTCTTTCCTTATTCCCCTTCCTTTTTCCCATCAATCCCCAAACATTATTGTCCAGACATGACTGGACAGCAGCTTTTGTTTCTTGACCCTGTAATATGACAGTCTGCTAATATTGCCAGAAGGTGCAGTTTTGGGGTTACAGTCGTGATTTTAGCTATTCAATCATATTAGCAGGAAAAAAAATGACTTGTTTCTGTTGTACTTGAGTCTTAAGAAAAAGTGCCCATAGTTTAGTGACAATT
This sequence comes from Marmota marmota marmota, assembly GCF_001458135.2. Classification (NCBI taxonomy): domain Eukaryota; kingdom Metazoa; phylum Chordata; class Mammalia; order Rodentia; family Sciuridae; genus Marmota; species Marmota marmota. Next base: position 18,541,665 of record NW_025999913.1, on the reverse strand, counting down.
TCCAAAGGCTTTAGTACCACCTTTATTTCAAAATGGGGGACCCAAACTCCCGGAAGAAACAAGCGCTGAACAGACTTCGTGCTCAGCTTAGAAAGAAAAAAGAATCTCTAGCTGACCAGTTTGACTTCAAGATGTATATTGCCTTTGTGTTCAAGGAGAAGGTAATTTAAAGTTCTTAATGTGAATTAGCACAAGTGATTATTTTAAGTGTATATTAGTTGTTACTCTTAAATAATTTATGAATATCAGTTCAAAGAGTGGTTGGAGAAAATTATTTTGTATGCTTTGTTTTTTACCCTCATGGCTGGTTCTGCTATTGGAGCAGTTGTGGTAAAATTATCAATGGAAGGACTTGAAGTATTAATTGGTTTGGATATGCTTAATTCTAAAGCTTACTAGTATCCACTTAGTTGACACAGACTGTGTAACATTGTAAAACCTTATGTGGAGCAACACAGGGAACTTTATAACTAAATTTATCTAATGTAAAATAGGATGTTTGAAAGTGTTAAGTTGGAATCAATGTTCATATTCTAAAGTTAGCCTGTTTCTTTATTCATGGTTCATTTAATGAATTAGAATATAGACTTTAATTCTAGAATTAGCTAAATATTGAAAATGGTTAGTTTGTGTTTTAAAGTGTTTATTTTTTAAATTCAAAATGACATGAAGTTTAATTTTTTTTTGTCTTATTCGATTAGTTTCACAGCTGAATAGTAAATGATGAGGTTTAGCTGGTCAAGGTGAAAGTGATGAAAGCACAATTTTTTTTTTGGCACCTTAAAGAACAGTTTCTTAAATTATCAACAAGGCTATTTGATGAGAGATTAGGTTATGAATGTAAAGAAGTGCTGCTTTGATTTCTTTCTTTTTTTTCCTCACTTTAAATGATGAACTAATTTCAAATCAGAAAAGCATTTGTGTGACATTTAATATTTGGAAGTTTTATGAATTGTTACTGTACTCTTAACTCTGAAAGCTATTGGTATTTAAGAACACACTTAATTACTGGAGTGATAAATAGCATTGCAAAGTGGTTTCAAAGTAATTTGCTTTGAAGTACTAAGAACTTATTTCCTCTTGGGCTTTTTGTTTTTTAACAAGTTGACTGCAGAATTCAAAAGACCAGATATTAGTTGGAGATGCTATACGTAGCTTCTCTAAATCCAAGATATAAGTGGTGAAACTAGATCTTTGTATCATCTGTTTTAATTTTTGTGAAGATATGCTTTTATTCTATGAATAGATGTTCGTACAAATGCCTTGAATAGTTCATGACCTATACTTCAATAGTGAAGAACTTTATAAACTAGTTGGTGATGAGCACTTGATCTTGACTAACATTGAAACATAATTTGGTGTACATTTTTTTCTTCAAATATTGATATTTGAGGTTATATAATATTCAGAAAGAATAGTAAAATTGACCCATTTAAAAAATGAAAATATTTGAATGGCTGCTTTTAAATTTAGCTGCTTATAGAATCTTAAGTGAAATTATACCAAGACATGTAATTGTATTTTTTTAAACTTTAGAGTTGTTTGTTTGTTTCTCATAGTATTTAAAAATTACTAAACTAAGTACTTGTTATGAATACCATAATACTAAAAAAATGAGAAGCAAAGCTGAAAATAAAGATACTTAACATTATGAGCTGGGTGTTTAAAGACTGTACTCCCCATGGGTTAATACCTTTTTTTTTTTTTTTTCTTTTAGAAGAAAAAATCAGCACTTTTTGAAGTGTCTGAGGTTATACCAGTCATGACAAATAATTATGAAGAAAATATCCTGAAAGGTGTGCGAGATTCCAGCTATTCCTTGGAAAGTTCCATAGAGCTTTTACAAAAGGATGTGGTACAGCTCCATGCTCCTCGTTACCAGTCTATGAGAAGGGTGAGTTCTATTGTCAAGTTGTGACCTAGTGGGTGGTAAGTTTTGTGAGTTAAACTTGCATTTTTTTCCCCCCTGAAAATGGGTAATGACTATTGTGATGGATTTCTTCTTTTTATCAAGTATTTTTTTTATAGTAAAAGTACTTCTTATTATGAATTTCTTATTATGAATTTCTTATTATGAATTATAATAAGTATAACTTATAAGCAATTGACTGGATGTGCATGCATAAAATCAAAGGGCCAAGAGAAAAAAATGAAAAGAATAATACCATCTATAGGTTCACTACAATTAATTTATCCTTTCACATATAGTTTATAAGAACATATATAAAAACTATATGATAAACACCGAATATATTAATATAAAACAGCTTGACAATAGGGGAAAGGGATAACAGTGAATAATAAATTAACCACACAAGACAAAGTTCAGGTAATATCAATGATGACAGTCCAGCATGAGTTGAAGATGGTTTAAATCTAGTCCAAGTTGACTTCAGATAAAAGATGAGTAACTGCTTATGTGGTATTATGCTGTTCAGGGTGTACACAGTTATTGAGAAGAATACTGTTTTGGGTTTCTCTTAAATAGGAAATTTAGAAGTTCTCCTGCCAATCTTCTAAACTTGGGTAATACAATGAAAGTTAATCTGGGCATACTTTAGCAAGAGATACCCACAATTAGTTGGGGTGAGGGAGTGGTAGAGATTAGAGATAACTATATTGGTCTGTAAGAGGTTCTTGGGCCTTTGAGAATACATATACTGGCTATGATAATGGAGAATAGGCACGGGGATGGAAACACCAGCTGTGTCAATGGAGAGTAGGGGCAGGAATGAAGAAAAGTGGTTCGCTGTCAAACCTAACAAAAATAGCATTTTAACTGATTCATATTAGGAGTTTGAAGATACCTTTGTTAAATGGGTTTATGTCATGCACTGCTGAATCTGGGACTTCATATGAGGAACATTGAATTCAATGTGTGGACAACACAAGATAAAAATTGAAATTGGGTCATGAGCTATCTATTCAGATTGTGTAGGCCTATTACTGTTATCTCTTAAGATAAATTGGTATGATAGGCCTTTTGTACAGTGTTTTTGTAGTCAAACTTATAATTGTTACAGTTTTGTTTCTTTTAAAAGAAAAAAAAAATTGTTATTTTATAGGATGTAATTGGCTGTACTCAGGAGATGGATTTCATTCTTTGGCCTCGGAATGATATTGAGAAAATTGTCTGTCTCCTGTTTTCCAGATGGAAGGAATCTGATGAGCCTTTTAGGCCTGTTCAGGTATTTTATTCTAAAATTAACAAGTTAAAACTGTTGAGTAAGGTCTGACTTGAGAAATTCTTTGCGTATATACTTCCTAATAGTTTTATTTCATGAGTCCTTCCTGTTCTTTTGACTATTATGATGTAAGAGAAGGAAAGTATTTGAAGTTTTGGACTCTTTGAGATTGAGGTTATTCTGTCTAATATATCTTTGAAATTGTGGACAGAGAAAGTCTTCCATGGTACTGAGGTTTGAACACAGGCAGAAAGTCTTCCATGGTACTGAGGTTTGAACACAGGCATACATTACCACTGAGTTACACCCCTTGCCCTTATTTTTTGAGACAAGGTCTCACTTAGTGGCCAAGGCTGACCTCAAATTCTACTGCCTCAGCCCCTTGAATTTCTGGGATTATTGGCATTTGCCACCATGTCTGGCCAGAGAAAATCTTTTAAGGTAGACATTTTATTTACAGAGGGAGCTGATGGATGAGCTTCAGAATATCTGACCTGCATTGTGCATACTCCTAAAATGGGTTTTAAAAAAAAGTGTTCTAGAAACTGATGTGTATCTGAAACTATACAGGAGAGAAATAAGTTTAGTATTGTTTTTGGTGTTAGAAGTTGAAACAGGGCCCTATATATGTTATTCATGTATTCTACACTCCTTGCCCCCTAGTATTAGATTTTAATTGACCTTAACATTGTGCTGACTTCTGTCATTTGGTGTATTAGACAATTTCTAATGTTAGTTCAAGACATCTATGTGTTGGTCCTACTTATATTTGTAATAATAAATTTGTAGACATAGAAATGTTAATTATGATTTGTGGTAAACCAAGTGGGTACATCTCCATAATTTTCTACAGTGAGCATACTTTCACAGTCAAGGAATGGCATTTCAGGAACCATTTTAAGTATACTAAACTTAATAGTGGAAGGTTTATTCTAAAAGCTGAATATTTAGGAATATGAAAATTATTTTGTCACTTTAAAATATTTATGTCTTTGTAGTGCTTTTGTGTGTGAATAGACGGTAGAAGTTGTTATACTCATCTACTTCCATGATAATATAACTATACATCTAAGATTCATTTCATAATAATTTTTATAGATAGGTCATAGGTTAAATATGGTAACAAATATCATATTTAGTTGTTTTTAATATATAGTATCTGAGTGAGATGAATATGCTAGAGAATATAAGTTGAATATAAAAAGGATGAGAATCAGAATAGAGAAGGAATGTGTGTAGTTGCAGAGCAGTGTGCCTCAGTTCTAACCGCTCGTCAGAGGTGTTGGTAGGGTTTTTGTTTTTTATTCTTCCCCAAGGTGTGGGCAGTTGAACCCAGGGCCTTCCTTGCACATGGTAGGCAAGCATGCAACCACTGAGCCATATTCCCAGACCAGTTTTTGTTCTTTAGTTCTTGATTTCCGATTGGAAGAAAGGAAGGTCTCCTTATTGTGCAGTGTTTTTGTTTTTGATTTTTGTAATGCTAGCAATCCAGCCTAGGGGCTTTGCATATGTAAGGCAAGTGCTCTACCTCTGAGCTGCATGCCCAGCCCATCACAGTACCTCTGAATGATATTTAATTTATCTTTTTTGGTGGGAGGATTGGGGGTGGTATCAGGGATTGAACCCAGGAGTGCTTAATCACTGAGCCACATTCCCAGCCATTTTTACCTTTTATTTTTTGGGACAGGGTCTCACTAAGTTGAACTTGGTGTTCCTCCTGCCTCAGCCTCCCAATTCACTGGGATTACAGGCAAGTGCACTGCACCTGGCTCTCCCTGAAGTAATGTCAAGTATCGTCATCCCTAGGTATCCTGTGGGGATTAGTTCCAGAACCCTTATTGAAATTCAGTTTCTTATATGAAACTTATTATTTGCATATAACCACCTATATATATTATATGTATGTTTAATTTTAGTTGTCAATGGACCTTTATTTTACTTATTTATATGGTGCTGAGGATCGAACCCAGTGTCTCACACATAGCTAGGCAAGTGCTCTTCCACTGAGCTACAATCCCAGCCTATCTCCTGTATATTTTAAATCATCTTTTGATTGCTTATAATACCTAACACAGTGGAAATACTATGTAAATAGTGGTTCTATTTTGTTTAAGGAATAATGGACTAAGAAAAAACTGTACGTTCAGTACAGATACAGTTTTTTCCCAAATATTTTTTTTTCCCAAATATTTTTTTGTGTGGAATTGGTTGAATTTGCAGACATGGAAATTCATGAATACAGAGGGTGGGCTGTATGTGAATATCTAGAAAGGAAGGCCTTAAATATAAATACTTAGTTCTTCAGTAAATGCAAAAAGGAACAACTTTTTACACTTCAGTATTATTTACATAGTTTCTTGAATTCTCCATTTGGTCTTTTTCACTCAGCATTTGTCCCTTCCTGTTGCCCAGATACATTTTGTGGAAGGATGAAGTTTTTTCTTTCTCACATTAAGATTGAAAGAATATTCTTAATGAATTTTTTTCTTTTTTCTTTTTTTTTTTTTTTTGTGGTGCTGGGAATTGAACCCAGGACCTTGTGCATGTGAGGCAAGCACTCTACCAACTGAGCTATATCCCCAGCCTGGTAGAGTGTTTGTTTAGCATTCATGAAGTCCTGGGTTCCATTCCCAGTACCAAGTGAAAAAATATTGAAGGGGTTTATACACCCTCAGAAGTCCATCTGTGTGAGAAGTGGAAGTGTATTTCACACCTGGGCATCACATTTCAGTTAATGCTCCTTGACTGTCTTTGAGTAATGGGTTAGAGCCTTACAGATGAGGAAACAGAAGTTTAGAATACTTGGAGACAGTTACATAACTGCTGAAATACACAGCTGGGATAGAAAGACAGATTTTTTTTTTCTTTTTTTGTAGTGGGGATTAAACCCAGGGAATCTTTACCACTGGGCCACATCTCCCAGCCCTTTTTATTTTTTGAGGTGTTGTCTCACTAAATTTTTTAGGGCCTTGCTTTTTTGCTGAGGCTGGCCTTGAACTTGTAATCCTAAGAGCAGTTAGAGTTTGTCTCCCAAGGGTCATTGGAGTTTAAAGTACTGTGGTGTGAGCCATGGGCCAAGTAGGTTTGCAAGTAAGATTTTATGAAACCTCACTTTAAGATCGTTATTAGGATTTAGTCATGTTGATGCAGAGCTTCTTTGAAGATCAAATTATATAACAGTACTGTCCAGTAGAACTTTCTACAGTGAAGGAAATGTCTTTTGTCTGAGATTGTTCAAAGTAGTGGCCAGTAGCCAAAAGTGGCTAATATATCTTACTTTAAGTAGCTATGTGTGGCTGTTGGCTATATATTGGACAGCACAGGTATGTGGGAATGAGTTCAGCAAGTGTTTCAGATAGTCCTAACATTTGTAGTTACATAAACATTTGTATGGACCCTCATTGTTATACAAAATTACATATAAGAGGAAGTGAGGGGAAAGGAAAAAAAAAAAACAAGAGAGAAATGAATTACAGTAGATGGGGTAGAGAGAGAAGATGGGAGGGGAGGGGAGGGGGGATAGTAGAGGATAGGAAGGGCAGCAGAATACAACAGACACTAGTATGGCAGTATATAAAAACGTGGATGTGTAACCGATGTGATTCTGCAGTCTGTATACAGGGTAAAAATGGGAGTTCATAACCCACTTGAATCAAGTGTACGAAATATGATATGTCAAGAGCTTTGTAATGTTTTGAACAACTAATAAAAAAAATAAACATTTGTATGTTTTAACTAGGCCAAATTTGAGTTTCATCACGGTGACTATGAGAAACAGTTTCTGCATGTACTGAGCCGCAAGGACAAGACTGGAATTGTTGTCAACAATCCCAACCAGTCAATGTTTCTCTTCATTGACAGACAGCACTTGCAGGTAAGGTAATTTGAGAACAACTTTGGAACTCATGAAAGGCTTTGTTGGTTATTAAAACCGTTTTCTAAATAAGATACTTAATTGTTTTGCCACCTCAACACTGCCTTGTTTTTGAAGTTATTTTAAAAACAAGAAATAAATACTGTACTTCTTACTCTAGAAGTTCCTAAATTGTGCCGTATATTAGAACTTCCTGGTGAACTATTTTGAAAGTTCTTATGCAAAGATCAATGTAGGGTATATGGTCAACAGGTGAATATTATCTAGGAACTTATTAAAATATAGACTCTCAGTCCCTACTCTACTCCTGCTTAATCAGAATTTGCATTTTCAAGTGATTCCTAACCCTATTTTGAGAAGTACTGATGATGTAGGCCTTTTAAAATAAAGATCTAAAAGGATGAGGTACATTCTATATTAAAAAATTAGTGCAAGAGAAAAAGAAAAGATAAACTCAAATTTTTAAGGTAGGGCACTAGAGAAAACATAATGGAGAAGGTGATGTAAGTAAAGTATGTTTTAGTACTCATTACATTGCAGACCATATGTTTATGTAAGAGAGAATGTGTGCAAACTGAAAAATACAGTGTCGAATCACAGCTTGTCTCTGAGGAGCTAACAGGCTGCTTGGGAAGATTCAATATGTGCTTTTTAGCTTACAGAACATCAAGTAAGTATATGGTATAGGAGCAAATCAAAGAACTGGGAATTAAAAGGAAAGTTAATATTGGTGGACGCTTTTGAGGAAGCCATACAGAAAAACATGATTGGGAAAAAAACAATGTGTGTGTGTGTGTGTATATATATATATATATATATATATATATATATTTTTAGTTGTAGTTGGACATAATACCTTTATTTTTATGAGGTGCTGAGGATCGAACCCAGCGCCTCACATGTGCTAGGCGAGCGCTCTACTGCTGAGCCACAACCCTAGCCTCTGAAGTTGACTCTTTATTTTTCCTTTTTTATTGTTTATGTGTCCTTTAAATTATTTGTTGAAGAAGTGTTTTGTATAGCAGGCAGTTTTGCTAGTTTTATTCAGTTTTAAAAGTTCCTGAATTATAGTGGACTCTAAAGCACAGATTTTTCTCACAGAAGCTGTAATAGCTAGCATAGAGGAACCAAACTTCATTTTCATGTGAATGTATTAAGAAAAATTAGCACTATATAGCCATGACTTTGGGATGCTACTTATTATAATAAATTATTTCCTGTTAGGAATCAAGGACACATCTTTTCTATGAATTAAGCAGCTTGAATCCTGATGAAAAATTTAACTTTATAAACCAAATTTGGGTTGTAGGTAGGTGATTGTCTCGTATTACATAGAGTATCCCAGTATAGTACTAAAAGTCTCAAGTCCTGGAAACTCTTCAGTCCCAGGAAATGGGAATGGTTGTCAACAAACTTGGTCTTTGATGCTCTTAGTCCTCTTCCTCCATTCAGATTCTGTTCTTGATCTTCATAAGCTGAACATGTGTGTGGCCACATTTGCCTGTTAGAAGAATTAACTGCAGCATTAATTTGTAAAGGAAATTGAAACGATAGTGGCCCAAAACACTTTGTGCCCAGCTCTACACTAAGAGCTATACATGGATGAACTCATTTAACCCTCGATAATCCTGAGGATATCGGTATTAACTCCCCTAATTATAGCTAAGGAAATAAATCAAATAAATTGATCAAAATCATCTAGCTTGTGCATTTTTTTCATAAGTAACAAGGGTTAACCAAAGGATAATCTTGGATGGCCAGGTGGTAGAAAGGTACAGGCCTAGAGTTGGAGGATTCTTTTTATTCCTTTTTGTAATTAATTTATTTTGCAGTAGAATGCATTTTGACATAGTGGACAAATGGAGCACAACTTCTCTCTCATTCCTTGGAGTTGGTGGATTCTTAGAGCAGCCACTTGCTGGCTATGTGATTTTTGGACAAATAAACTTCTGTGAACATGTTCTTTCAGTTGAGCAAATAATTTTCATAAGCTTCCTGTGAGCCTCATAATTAACTGAGGGACCAGAGTGTAGCTCTGCAGTGCTCGTTAGTATACACAAGGCCCTGTTTCCAATTCCTAGCACATCAAAAGATCTACAAAATGAACTAGTCTATATACATATTACACATTCATTGACATAAATGGACTGCCTCATGAGCAAGTCAGTCTTAGATGCTTCAGTAAAAAGATGAACTTTGCAATCAGTTTTATTTAGATCCTGTCTTCCATTTACTGGCCATAGTTAGCCAGTAAATGGCTTCAGCCAGTTTTAGTAGTTAGCCACAGTTACTGGCTTTCTAGCACATAGTACATGTTATCCTTAAGTTAGATGATTGAGTGGTAAATACTTTTAAAAAACGAAGAGTTTGATTTAGTTGGTCACACTTTGGCTTTCCGGTCCCTAACCCCAGAGGATATGCTTAGAGCTTAACCCATGTCTAATTATCTCCCTGGCTTCAACTCCTGCTGACTCCCTATACACAAAAACATGACTAGTCTGATCTGTTTCCATGAAATGCCTTTAACATTAATTTCTTTTAGCAAGCAGCCTTTGGTTGACTTAATAACTTTTTATAATTTAATTCTTGCATAAATTTTCTATGCATTTAGTTTACAATAATCTTTTTTTTGGTGCCTTGTATGGAAAGATGATCTTCCTTACTAGATTGCTAGCCTAGCTAAAATGGTAATTTATCACTTATTCTCAAGGCTTTTACGTGCCATAGGTTCTCCCTAAAATTAACCTTCAAATAATAATTAGATTCAAGTCTTACTAAAAATATTAAAAATTTTTTCCTTCCTAGACTCCAAAAAACAAAGCTACAATCTTCAAGTTATGCAGCATCTGCCTCTACCTGCCACAGGAACAGCTCACCCATTGGGCAGTTGGCACCATAGAGGATCACCTCCGTCCTTACATGCCAGAATAAAGGGCCAACCAGCAAAATGAAGAAGATCAGAGAATGCAGCAGCAATTGTTTTTCTTGTTTTCTTACCACTTTATTTTTTCAGAGTTTGAAGAAAATGGACTCATGCACAGAACACTATGCATTTTGAAACTCGTTCATCCTGGATTTTTTTTTTTTTTTAATCATTTGTATCTCAGAACTTAAAAAAAAATTAGATGTCTTCTGCACGGACTGTGTGAAAGAAGATGCTTTGCATTCTTGCTGCACTGCATCAGCATCTTACTAAAAATGTGAAGTGAAGGACTGTTGTACACTGACATGCTTAAATGTATCTGAAAGCACAAGGTGATACTCATTTTTTGATGGTCTTCCCATTTGTGCTGGTTTTGCCTCTTTGACATCTGTCATCAGTATTGAGAGGGTGAGAAATGAATGTAACAGGTATAAGTAACGTTGAAAACTTAATAGCTTTGCTATGATCACCATTGTTCCAGAGCACTATCAGATTCATTCTAATAACCAGAAGTGGTTGTTTAAAGTACAACTGTGGGAAAGAAATCTTAAATGAAAAAAGCATCTCATTATAGGCATTCTTGCCTCGTTTTACTGGGCCATGTTTATGTTTCTTGGTACTCATAAATACATGTATTTTTTTCCCAGATCTCTTTCCCCAAGTTGCTGTTATAAAAGTATTCTGCTGAGTGTGGATGCATTTATACTCATTGAAGCAGATCTGGAGTCTGAAGTAGCTAAAAGCAGCTATAAAACTGAGAAATACATTCATAGCTGCAGAAACCGTGATAGGTAGAGGACTTTACTTTTGGTTTTTGTTTTGTTTTTTGGTGTTAAAGAGATTTTAATTACAAAGAAAATTCCAAAAAATTGTGCAGAAATACTGGTTTCTACACCATCCTAAAGAAAAAGTTATGAGGGATTTTTGGAATAGGAAAACATTTTTTAAAGTTGGGATTTAAAATTGTAAAAATGACCAGAGTGTCAAAGTTCTAGTAGAACTCATTTTGTGCAATGAACATGAGGAAAGACTACTGTATAGTTTTTGTTTTTTTTTGTTTGTTTTTTTCTTTTAAATGAAGAAAAGCTTTGCTTAAGGGTTGCATAATTTTATTGGAGTAAATCTGAATGATCCTACTCCTTTGGAGTAAAACTAGTGCTTACCATTTCCAATTGTATTTAGCTTCTGGTTGGAATTTGAAAAAATGAAAACCTAAATAAAATAGGTGAAAGTTCCCTGACTATTCAGGTGAATACACAAAGCTTGAAGTGGTAACTTTATTATCCCAAGTCACTGAGTAGATGTTACTGACCATCTTAGGGGATTATTTTATGGTCCATAACTGAACAATTAAGAAAAACCCTGGCAGTTTGTAATTTCAACAAGAATAGAAATCAAAGATATTTGGTTAGCTTTCAATAGTTCATAGTCTGCTGTTACACTTGCTTCGTGAAAAAAAAAAAACAAAACACCATTCTTAATTTCAAAGTGCATTCACATGTTCTCTGATCAGTTAAAAGTTAGAATCCATTTGAAATAACACTTTGAATTAGGTTCGTATCTTAACCTCTTAATTCTGAATGGAAACAGATGCAGAGGTTGAGTAATTTGCCCAAGCTTGCATCCTAAGAGTGAAAGATTTAAATTAGACTGTTGATCTCCAGAGCCCTAGGCCTTAATCATATGTTGAGTTACACTTGTTCAACATAGTAGGCAATTCAGCAGTCATTTTATTTTGGAATAATAAGTAATACAGAAAGTTCCTGTGTAACCAGTACTCCATTTTATCATCTTGCCATATTTGTTTTCTCTTTTGTGTATATATTTGTAATCATTAACATTTTGAGTTATTTTGGTTGTTGGTCAAGGTGTTGTGCATAGTAAAATCATCAATCTCAAGAAATGTAGCATTGATATACTTTACCATCCATATTCTTGTTTTGCTGTCAGTATTTTTGATAGTTTTAAATCCCCTTTATGTTATAAGGTAATTGCATTTAGTTGCCATAGCCTTGGTGTCCTTTTAGCACAGTGTCTTGGCCTCCTCTGTTCATGGTCTTGGTTTTGACTTTCACATAAACTGTGGTATGTTTTGCCATTGATGTAGTTTGCCCGTGGCTAGATGACAGGCCTGTGTCCTCCTCCAGTCGGTATCTGGAGGCACACATCTATCTCTTGGTGGTGTTGACTTCAGTGCTTTCCCACTTATCCATTGTGTGCTCACTACTAGTGACCTATGTGGAGTTATGCAAATGATCCTCCTAGCACATCACCTCTGATGATTCTTGCTGCCAAACCAAGTCGATCTTATGAAGGTTCCAAGAGGTGATTTTTCTAAATCTACCCTCCCTCCATGTTTTCCATTGTTTTATTGTAAGGAGCCTCTGCCATTATTGTCCAAAGCTATGGACTCAAACTCCTAAACCCCATGCACAATTTGTGACTGCTTCTTATTTTCTTGAATAATCCTTACTTTCAGGTTAAGATCTTGGGACATGTGTTTTTCCCAGCACCAGAATCAGTTATTCTCCAAGGAGCCACTGGTTCCTTTTAGTAGGAAGCACTGGCAATGGAGACCCAGGTCTTTAGCCTGTTCACTGCCAGCAGGGAGTCTGTGTCCTGTGAACAGATCAGCATGCATTCCAGTACAGGAAAAGGACAACCAGCTTGACTGTTTAATGATTTTAAAGTGCTTCTTTTTGATCTTTAGTCATGAAATGTTCACTAAGACCAATGTAGAAATCAAATATTAGGGTGCCATAGTACACAGAACTTTTGAGAAACAGACGGAATTTTGTGATCTAGGGATATTACTATAGACAGGGAGATCAAAAGGGGCTGATAATATATCTTTTTCCCCTTTTATAAAAAAAAAAAAAATTGCCAGCCGTATAATAAATTATCAGAGAACTATATGGACCATTTCCTGTCTTGCTAATGTCTTTGCTTCAATCTTAACTATTTAAGGCCATGCAGTATGATATTTAACTTTTCCAGTCCAGAGTTCACCTATTTTGAAATTCCATAATCCCACATAAAATGTGGCATGGCATTTTACAGTTGGGGAAGACCTAACTCCACAACGTGTCCCATTAAAACCACACCCTCCTAAGTGATGGTACTAGGAGGTGGGATCTTTAGTGGGTACAGCAATGGTGCCCTTTTAAGAAACCCTGGAGAGCTGCCTTCTGTACCACATTGAGAATGCAGCTAGAAGACACTATAAATCAGGAAGCAAGCCCTCACTGGAAAACCTGCTGGACCCTTGACTCGGACTCAGCCTCCAGAATGGTAAGAAATTTCTGCCTATGAGCTACTTAGCCTATAGTTATAGAAGCCCAAACAGATGCGACACCATTAATTTTTCTCACTTAGCTGAATATTGGACTTTAATCTTGCCTTCAAGGAGCTCTGCTTGCTTCTTTGCTTTACCTGTTTTCAAAACATTGAGCTAACTTTTTAAATACAATTATCATGCATATGAATGAAAAATTCTGAAGACGTTTAAAATGAAAAACCAAGACAACCCCAGCTTTACCCTACTTGGTCTCTAGGTCTTTCACCCAAAGAAAATGTCTTAAGCTACTTTGTGGTTCTGATAATTTATTTTGAAAAATTTGTTCAAGTTCACCCTTGGTGTTCACTGTTGGGTATCTTCGGGCACCTGTGGGTCTCTAGTTTCCCAGGTGTTTCGTATGCCTGCCTTGTGCTATTAATTTTCCTGTGGCCTTGTTGGTCAGATCCACAGAAGCAAATGCAAGTGTTCTTCCTTGCTTCAGAATTTGTGCTGTAATCACTATTTCTTCTCCTATTTTAGCAGGTGACATGTACCTTAAAAGGAAACAAATTTAGTTAATAGCAAATAATTTTTAAAAAGGAAAGTTTGTGACAAGCTCATAACAACCTTCCTGTGTAACTTTACTCGTAATAGTTTAGGAATAATTGCTAAGTTTTCTGTGCTATCAAGTTTGAATGGCTGCTACCTAACCAGGTTCTATCACACTCATTCCTTAATCCACACCTTTCTTCTCCCATAAATATTGAGGATATTCTTGCCCTATTTTTCCTTTAATTTTTTTACTTCATACTTATTCAGGCTAATGAAAGATTTCCTCTAGCTTTCATTTCATCTGTGTAATTTCCTATGTGAAATATCAATTGGTGTCTACATCTTATATTTAGCTTTTAAAATGTAGAGTTAATACAAGAACTACAAGGAATAAACAAGGATCTTACAGTCCTGGTAATGAACTATGATTAATTATGGCTTGGCATCCATGAGGGATCAGTGCCTGTACCCTTAAGATACCAAAATCCATGAGTGCTCACGTCCATATATAACAGGTACATAGTGTAAACCTCTTGATGGCTTAGGGTACCTAATACATGCAAATGCCACGTAATAGGTTGTTGCAGTATATTGTTTAGGGAACAGCGACAAGAGAAAGGTCTGCATGTGTCCAGTACAGATGCAGTTTTAAACGTTTTTCCAGCTGAGGCTGGCTGAATCTGCAGAGGACCTGTGACAGGCTGGCTACACAGTTCCTGAAATACACTACCTTCCCAGTTGTGATGACAGTTCCTTTAATTGAATTATTGTGGTTCCCTAAAAAATAGGGTTGAGGGCCCTGGTAATGCTAATGTTTTAAAGGGAAACCCTTACAATTTACTTTTGTGTATCTGGCTTTTTATAGAACAAGGATTTGTAGAAGAGAATACGTATTTTTGCCAAATTCAAAACAAAGTCTTACGTGTTTATGGCTGGGAGGTATAAGAAAGTTGGGAGTTTATTGCTGGAAAAAACAAGCTAGTCTTGAATTCATGATCTCAATTTAAAGAAATGAAAACGGTGTGCTTAGTAGTAATTTACTGCTTTTTTTTTTTTTTTATTATTTCCCCTAAACTTCTCCTATAAATTAAGAGCTCTGGCTACTAGCCATTAATTTAAATGAAACTAAGTGAAGGCAAGCAACGCCTTGTAAGGCTGGATCAGCAAGCATTAGTCCTGGGGGATCTGGAAACTGACATTTCAACAGTACTCGTACCTTAGAATTTCTTCTTTCATTGTCTTGCAAGCCCAGTTTTCTACCAGTCATGGTCTAAAACAGACATCCTTGGTTTGTGTAATGTACAACTCAATTTGGTATCGTGTTTAGTGGTAATATGAGAATGATTCATGAAGAAGTGTTCAGTGACTATTTTTGAAATACCTACAACCTTTGAGACTATGTCCTACTTTCGTTTCAAGTTAATCAATTTTTAAAGTTTAGGCAGCTCTAGATGGTGTTCAAGGCTTCTGACCACACACACCCAAACGGCCAGAGCTGTCTGCCTTATTAAAACTCTATTATAGAGTTGAGAAAGCCACAATATCTTAGAAGATTATAAAATGCAGTGCTGGACTGAAGATTTTTTTTTTTTTTTTTAGTTGTAGATGGAAACAATACCTTTATTTCATTTATCTGCATGTGGTGCCGGGGATCGAACCCAGTGTCTCATGCTTGCTAGCTCTGAAGATCTCTCTTTTAATAGAACACTATGGAAAAGCACTGTCAGCAACTGGCCTCCCCCCCACCCCGTCACATGGAGGAGGACAAGGACTGCCGAACCCATTCACAGGCAAAGCCTTTTTTCCCTGCACATCTTAATTTCACAAGAACACTGGTCTGCATCTTGTCTGTCGCTTGCTTATTGCACCCTCAACTTATCCCCATAACAAAGGCAAATTAACTGAGTCATAAGGAAACTAATAAAAGACGTAAATTGCTTAAGACCCAATAACCTACTTATTTCCATTACTTTTATGTCTGGTGGACATTGTCTTTCACCCTAATCCCTGCCTTTCTTCTCAATAAATACATTTTCTGTTGCTTCAGTAGAGAAAGCCCAGTTGTCTTCAAACTATCCTGGGCCCTGCTCTTTATTGAACAGGACTGACATTACTAGTTCATGTTGGAAAACTGAATGTTTCACATTTTGGTAGTTGGGTCCCTGAAGGCATTTTCATAACATGGAGTGACAGACATCTAGGGCCTGCTTCTCTGGTTCTGCTGTGCAGGTTTCAGGTCATGAGATCCAGGATTGCTGCTGACACTATAGTTCACCTCATGACAAGCTCACCATATACATGTGGAAGGTTCAACTTTGCTTTTAATTTTATTCAGATTTTTCTTTATGTATGTACTCAATACATATAAAAATGTTTGCAGTAGTACTTTAAGGACTGTATGAAACAAACCGTTGAGTGTGTGACTTTTTTCCCCACTAGGAGATATATTAGAAGCTGTGTGCTGTTTGGATGTTTGGGGTCATTTACCTTTGACTATTGACTGTACAGCTGGCCCTATGTCTGTGGCTTCCCCATCCTCAGACTTAACCACCTGTGGATTGAAGGTGTTTGAAGAAAAAGTTGTGTCTGTACTGAACACATATATCTAATTCCCCAAACAATACAGCACAACCACTATTTACATACCATTTGCATTTATTTAGGTTTTATAAGTGATCTAGAGATGATCTGGAATGCATGGAAACGTATAGATTATACATAAAGATGACATTTTATTTTTTCTAATATGAGGGATTGAACCCAGGGGAGCTTTACCACTGAGCTACCTCCCAGCCCTTTTTAGTTTTTGAGACTGTGTCTTGCTAAGTTGCCATGGTTGGTCTCAAACGTGCCATCCCTCCTGCCTTAGCCTCCGAGTAGCTGGGATTATAGTCGTGTGCCACTGTGTCCAAATAAAAATGACTTTTCATATGAGGGATTTGAGCAGAGTCCTGGAACCAATCTCCTAAAAACATAAACAAGGTAACTATACTTGAAATTAATTGTGTTTTAGTTCTAGTTTTTAAGGCCACATAATATTTTAGGGAAAATCTCTAGTTGCGTTTAACTGAGTTTCATACTTCATTAGTATTACAAACAGTGTCTTAATGGTTTGAAGTGACTTATCAAAGCAAAAGGCCTCTGGGGTAGTTTGTATACGTACGTTATGTTCATGTCAACGCTGACTCCAGGCAGACCCCTTTCTGAGCACAGCAGAGCCACAGTTGATATGCTGTCTATTAAGGTGGCTGTCAAACCACCATGGAGTGTGCCCATTTTATTAGCATGCTGCTCTTCTACTTTCATTTCACAAATCACTTTCTCAGGAGCAGCAGAGACGAGAGTCACCTAAATGTGTTTTAAAAAAAAAGTGGACATTCATTCTGTGGTATATGAAAAATTCAAAAACTCATCAAAAACAATCACTGGATTAAACTGAATCTCCTCCAAAAAAGACTGACTCAGGAATTCAATTTGTCAATCTATGATATAAATAAATACTTGTGCAAGTTGTCTTTAAAGAAAAAGGTGGGTGGGGATGTGGCTCAAATGGTAGTGCGCTTGCCTGGCATGCGCAAGGCACTGGGTTCGATCCTCAGCACCACATAAAAATTAAAAAGTAAAGATATTGTGTCCACCTAAAACTAAAAAAAATAAATTAAAAAAAATTTAAAAAGAAAAAGGTATGTTGAGTGAATAGTTTCTGCTAAGCTTCACGCCTTCATAATTCAGACATTAAGTCTAAACTTTTCAGCCTTATGTGGAACACCTGACTTCTCTTAATGGTCTCAAATTTTTGCATCAACCAAGCCACCTGGTACCTGTGATCTTTCAATAACACATATATATGTTTAGTTAGGTGTTCCTTAATTTTTGCACAAGCAGGGTGATTTTCAAATGACTTAATAAATCGTTCCAAACAACCTGAAAGTCAAGCTGGAAGAAATTCAGTAATTTAATGAGTTTTAGAAGAAGCTTATTCCACATACCCATTTTAATATAAAAGTTTAACAGTAGAACCCAACCAAATTAAAGGACTGCTTTTTATGTCCTATCCTACATAAAGCACCACAATGAAAAGGTGTTACACTAAAGAGCATGATGCCATAAAGAGGTCCTTGTTGCCTTGCTTGGCTTTTCATCACTGACTGTAAACAGATAATGTACCACAGACATTCCTCTCTACCCATGAAAACTTTTTGGTGTTGGGCTCACTGTTTACAAACTTTTTAAGGACTTTTTGGCGTGTGCAAAAGCTGCTAAACCCCTTGTTGAATTTTTTGGGGTTCTTTTTATTCTGCAGTTTTCTTCTCACTTCTTCAGCTATGCCTTTACTAGGCCACAGGAAGTTTTTAGCACTATTATGAACTCTTGGGACCATCAGTATGTGCTACTGCTGTTGAATGAAATGTCTTGTGTCAGGGGACCAGACTATAATAAGGAAGGGTAACTGCCATTTTGCTATTATATTCATTATGGGTTATTTCCAAGACCAGCAATATATGACACATATAACTTCATGTCCCTCTAGTTACTCTTCTGGAGACACACAGAAGCCTTTTTGACTCCCTCCAGGAAGATATGATTCAACTTTACTGGTCTTGCTGTGTATCCTACAAGAGGTCTTGAAGGAAGACAAACACAAATCATTCCAAACAATACCATGTCATGTTTTACACAACAGATAAATGGAAAATGTTTACAGCAGTAAGCGGTCTAGCCACAAGATGTCCTCATAAACTAATACCATACACCAAGGTAGAACAAGGGGGACACAGTCTTCAACCATTTCTATTTTATTTTTAGCAGCATTAGGGATTGAACCCAGGCCTCATGCATGATAGAGAAGTGCCCCAGCACTACGTGGGTCTTGAAGTCTGACACTGGCAACAACAAATGAGATTGAATCCCTGTTCTCAGAGGGTTGGGTCTAAATAATGGAGCAAATACATAAAACACTGCAACGGAGGAACTTATTGCAGAAAGAATGAGTCCTGTTTCTTGAAGTAAAGATATCTAACGTTAGTAAGGTCCGCCAGCCTTTGTTTTCTTTCAAGAGATCTCATTTCTACACGTATGTTCTGGGGAAGAGGCATTAACAAAGGCTTCTGGGAGAACACTGGAATCCTGGCAGGCAGGAGCCAGGTAAAGGGGGAAAACCAGGAAGTCAGGGAATACAAATGAGAGCCTCAGACACCAAGCGGTTTAGTGTCTTTGAGGCCCCTGTGTCCAGCAGAGCTTTGTTCTGAGTTCATTTGCTCTCTTGACTGCTGGGATGACTAGTGAAATAACTGACCGTCTTTCATTTTCTCCTGTAGGATTCAGTGTAAAATTTTCTTTTTCTCAGCTAAAGGCCAAAGAACATGCCAACACTCAAAACTAGTTTAAAATTTACATTAAATGGAAACGATTTTATACTGGTTAGTCTGACATGGCAAAGACATGCTTTCATTATTGCCAATGCTTGTTTCCCTAAGTAAAATAGAGGGATTAAATGGAGGTAACAAGGAAGGAATGTCCTACCCAGCCCCCAGAGGTAAAAAGTAGACTTGTGGGGACAGGCTCACGCAGAGCTCTTTCACGAAGAAAGGGGTTGGGAGAGGAAACTGGAAAGAAAAACAAAACTCAGCCTGTCAGTTTAAGGTACAACACTTGTCTATTCAGTTATTAGCAGCTGAACAAGTGTTAGAGGACAGGTGAGCAAGTTTACATGCATCGTCTCAGTCCTGCAAATCTGTGAAGTAGACCCCATCTTCATCCGTCTTACAGATCAGAAAGCAGCTAGTGATGCTACCCTTCAGTCTCAGGCTAGCCTCCCCTCTCTGCTGCTAGTCCTGACTGACTCATCATGTGGGAAGCAGTGGGTGGAGCCTTGGCATAGTTCACCTTGGAAATTACTGCACAAGCAGCCAGCTGCCCTTCTCTCACGGCTGCCAGTGTGCTGCTGCTCTGCACCTCATGCATCCACATGAGTTTACCTTCCCCGTCTCCAACATCTGGACCCAAGTGCCATTACAGACAGACATACTCCAGGTGACAGTTCCCCCTTCTTGCTTTTTCAGTAAGGAGAGTAAGAAGGGCTGCCTGATGACAGCCATGAAGATCTCTTTTTATGGCACTGGGGATGGAACCCAGGGCCTTGTGCATGCTAGACTGGCACTCCACCCGAGCCATGCCCCCAGCCCAAGATGCTGTTAATCCCTTACACAAAGGTCTGTCCAGAACTGAGAATTCTGCTCAGGCCTTGGCATTTCGGATCATCCTGAGAGTCGCCACCATCACTGCGACTGCTGCTGCTGTGCACAGCTCACGGCCACCACCTCTGGCCAACAGAGAAGGACTACAGCTCTGCTCAGCAAGGGTGTCTGTGTGTGATGGGCCTCAAGGACAGGAATGTGGCATGAGAATGTGTGTGTAAAAACGAGTCGGCCAAGAAGACTGAACAGGAAAGACCACGCAAAGCCCAGAGAGCAGGTGGTCTCAGCGGGTGTGAATTTTGTGTGCATTTGTGAAAGGGGCCATTCTCAAGCAATGTGCCCCGACGATGGATGGATGCTGATTTTTGCATGGCACTGCAGATGCCAGGAGGTGTGTCTGAGGACAATGCACGAATGTGCCTTCACACTGGAAGTAGAAGTTGTCAAGATAGGGGCGGCTGTGTGACTGGGAGGCTACAGCCACAAGAATAGATGGAGTCAGGCTAAGGGAACTGTATGTGGGCACACACTACAAAACCACTGTGTCCAGCCATGCCACCATCAGCCCAGCACTGGGGCTTCAAAATAAATGTATGTCTTCATTTAATCACTCTGATGGCTGGAGCTTAATGGTTAAGAGCACAGGCTCCGGAAGTAGATTTAGGCAAAACTCACAACTGAGGTATGCCCGGTCTTTGAAGTAGAGATAATAATCACAGCACTGCCTTCACAGAGCTCTGTAAAGCTTAAAATTCTCACTGAGGAATTCCTTAAAGCCAATTTGCAGGACTGTAAATGCATGTAAACTTGCTTACCTGGTCTCTGACAGTAGTTCAGCTGCTAATAACTGAATAAACAGGTGTTGTTCCTTACTGCAGAGTTACTCAAAAACATCAAATTGAAGTTTGGGTGTGTACAATTTGGCCATGGATGTACTTGTTTCTCCTGTCAAGGCCACCAGTCAGTGAAGACCTGACACTAAATTCAACACTGGGTGACCCAGCCCTCCCTGAGTAACCTCTCAGCATTTTTCTGCCTCCGTGAAGCCCTCTTGCTCTCCCCTAATTCCCACCACACCACTCCTCCTGGTCTTCTCCTCCTCCATTCACCACTCCATGTTCTCCTTTGCTGGCTCTCATTCTGTAGGGAGTCTTGGTGCCAATTAATTACTAGGAGTCTCCGGGGTTAATTTATCGTTGACTTTGCACAACGATCTCAGTGTACACTTGGCACCCAAGTCACTCAGGATACGGGACGAGCTTTCTACACAGTTGCTGGCAAGAGCCACGGAACAGAACACTTGGGTGTAGATCCCTTAGTGGCTCTAAGACCTCAGGGAAGCTAAGCTTCTGGTTTCTCATGTATAAAGCAGTCATAGCAAGAAGGGCATACCACACAGGTTCAAAAGAAACCATGTAGGGAAAATAAAGGATGAGTGTGGGGTCTGGTCAGAGTGCTCAACAAGTATCCACGAACACTCCAAGTGCTAGGACTATGGAAATGACTTCTGCCTGCCTGCTCTTATCCTTGCAATTGGAACTTTCACTTTGCTTAGTTTATTATTTTTTTTTTCACTTTGCTTAGCTTAAAACACTTGAACAAATGGAATATCCAAGGCAACTATGGAGACAACTATGATCCTTTCACATCTCCCAACTTGTACTTGGTGGTTCATGTCCTTTTTGAGAAGACCTCTGAGTCTGCAAGTATAAAAGCCCCAGCCACCAGACAGACAGCAGAGTCCCCTGATATTAACAATCATGATGTATATAACATGAACTCTGGGAAGTGGAGACAAGTGGTAAACCTAGTAAGTGTCCTTGTCATGAGCAATTCAGATAATGAGAAAAGCCATCCTGAATCCCAGTCACTGCCTTAGGCTGCTCACTGATTCCACTCTGGTCCCAGCCACTGCCGTCCCTCTTTTAAGTTGTTGCAACTGCCTCCCAACTTATCTTCCTACTTCTGCCCTTACCCCCTTATGTCTGCTCTCAGCAAGAGTGCTTTTTAAAAAATACAAATCAAATTATGTCACTCTTAAAACCTTTCTAATGGAGAGCCATTTCATTAAAGTAAAAGTAAAGTCCCTTTTGTGACCTGCAAAGTCTTACTTGATCTCATCTCTCTGCAACTTGCCCCTGAGAGTTTCCAGTGCTCCCTCAAGTTAGCCTCCCTGAGACACACTCCTATGTGTACGTGGTGCTGCGGATGGAACCCAGGGCCTCACACACATTAGGCAAGTGCTCTACCCCTGAGCTACAGCCAGCCCCTCACACCCCCTCAAACAATGCAAGCACAGAGCTTTAAGTCTCCAGGACTTCACAATAGTTCTTCCCTTTCTGGAAGGTTCTCCCCCTTCGACATTCATGACATGCTCAGGTTTTGATTGAAATGTCACTATTTCATGTGATATCTTCCCAGATGATATTATTTAAAATCGAACTCTCAAAAAAATGAACGCTAGAGGGCATGGTGGGTGCACCGGTAGTCCCGATACTTGGGAGGCTGAGGCAGGAGGGCAACTTCAGTCCAGGAGTCAGGGAGCCTGGGCAACAGAGCAAGATAAGAGGGAGGGAGAGGGACAGAACTCCACAGGCACATATATTTTAGGATAAAAAACCTTAAATTCTTTTGCACCAATACTCCCTATTCTGTCTGCTTTATTTTCTAAACACTGGCCACCATCTAACATACATATTTTCTTGTTTTGCTTGATGGCTTATTTGTTCCACTAAAATATTAGTTTTATAAGTGTAAGGATTCTTATCAGTTTTGTCCCCTGATCTATCTCCAGAGCTTAACAAGGTGCCTGGCACATAGTAGGCCCTCCAATGTTTGTTGAATGAATACATTCCCATCTGAAGGGCATTCTATAAAAATATGCCCAACACTTAGTGGCTTCAGCCACAGACTGAACAAACCACAGGAGACTCTTGCATGTGAAAGGCAAGCCACCAACTAGCCCTTTCAAGGGCACTGCAGTCCCTTTGACAGATGCTTATCAAGCTCCTACCACGACTTGTTCTCGAAGAGCTCTGTGTGGAGGGGATACCAGGCCAGCAATGCACAGTGCGTGCTGTCTCACACGTTAGTCAAGGAGTACAAGTGGATCGGGAGAGAAATCAGGAGCTGCCAGGGAGGTGTTCTCAGTGACAGCAAGTGTCCCTGAAAGGGACTTCGGAAGAAAAAAGTGAAAGTGGCAGGCAACTGGGGCAGGGCAAAGGATCCCCAGATGAGTCAGGTGTTGGGGAGGCAACAAAGCTGCACCCAGTGCCACGGTACAAAACAGAGCCCCAGGAGGGCAGAGGGGCGGGACTCAACATCCCCGAAGCACCCGCCACCTGGAGGAACACACTGCCCGCCCCACGGGCACAGAGGTGGCGGTGCCACGAGGAACAAAGCAGTCACCGTATTGCACCTGCAGGCAGACAAGCGGCAGACCGCACCCACCACTGTGTGGGCTCCTCACATCACTCACGGCAGCAAGACCACCCTCAGACGCAGATTCTCCGGCTTGAACCTGGAAAAGAGGAGCTAGCGGAGATCCTTCCTCGTCCTCATCCCACTCATCTGCACTCAGAATGCCACATCCATGCACACCTCCAGTTTCCCTTCCAGGAAAGTGTAAGGTTGTTTTTCTGCAGCCGACTGATGTTTCCAACCAAGTACCTGAATACAGAGTACTTTCCAGGAAGGGCTGATGCCTGGGCTGCAAACCTGGTACAACAGGCCAGGGCACAGTTCAATTGTTTTATGGTAAAGCCACAAACCAAACAGCGACAAAAAAGTTCAAACAACCTCTGCTCACTACAGGCCAGAAAGTCCTAGACCTCCTCTGGTAGTTGAATATGCCTCTGTGCCTGGCTTCTTAATTCTTAAATACATAAGTTTCTATTAGAGCTCTCAGGTCACAGAATTTCTGAGGCCAAATTTTATGTGTATTTTACTAATTGTGTAAGAGTGTGTGTGTACGTGCACACGCGCACACACCCCCTACTGGGGATCGCTCTACCACTGAGCCATATCCTCAGTCCTTTTTGCTTTTTTGAGACAGGGTCTTGCTAAGTTGCCTATCCTGGCCATGAACTTGTGATCCCCCTGCCTCAGCCTCTGGAATAGATGGGATCACAGGCAAGTGCCATCCTGCTGATCAACACCTCCCCCCATTTCCTGTTTTTAAAGAAAGGACACATCAATGTTTCCTGGAACTTACTTATTCATGGAGCTTTTGTCACAGTGCATTGGATGAACACCTCCTTGGAATATACTTTTCTCCTTCCTAGGTTATAAATTCCTAGGGGGCAAGGAAGTATGGTTGGTATCTCTTTATAATCCCACAGCATTTAATATGTTGATTGATTTGAAAGTGATCTTTAGAATAGGAGTAGGACATTTATTTTGACTGCTAAATTGTTCTGTATCAGGGTTTAAGTTGGGTTTTTGTGGATATAAACATTGATAGAACAGAATTTTTTAAAAAGAGAACAAGCTAGTCAAGCATGGTGGAACATGCACTTCAGGAGACTGAGGCAGGAGAATTGCCAAGTTTGAGGCCAGCCTCAGTAACTTAGTGAGGCCTTGAGCAACTTAGTGAGACCCTGGGCAAAGTAATAAATAAATAAATAAATAAATAAATAAATAAATAAATAAATAAATAAAAGGGCTGGGGATATAGCTCAGTGATATAGTGCCCCTGAGATCCATCCCCAGTACCAAAAACAAAACAAACACAAGAATAAAATAAAATAAAGAAGTTCTAATACAGACTCAAGCATTGCCTTAATGCCTATCCCATTAGTGATGGGAAAGTGCCTTCAACAAATCATTTTTGAAAGAATAGAAAATCACCATCATTTACTGGATTACAGATACTGGTTCAAAACATCTGTCCAAAACCCAAAACTGCCTTTGGAATATCACTAGTCAAATTTTAGTTGTTGTTCTACTTGATTCACTGACTTAAGAGCCAGGCAGAGGGAGTAAGCCTGTGATCCCAGCTGCTAAGGAGATGGAGGCAGTAGGGTCACAAGTTTCAAGACAGCCTGGGCAATTTACAGAGACCCTGTCTCAAAAATTAAAGAGATAGGAATGCAGTTCAGTGGTAAAGTGTTCTAGAGTTCAATCCCCAGGAATGGAAAAAAAAAAAAAGTCATTAAAAGAGCCTGCCAAAAGTTAGCACTCAGAATAAAACTGTCTCACACAACCAAGAAGAAAATCTTGCCTCTGCCTGCTGAGCTACCAAGATTATAGGCATGCGCCAACCAAAAATTGTGTGGATGAAGCAATACATTAGGTCTATGGGGGTGTTGGGTCAACCAGTGAGCATACAAGTGGGAGTGGATGATGGGGAAGCTTGAACCACTGTCTTCACATCTCACTTGTTTCTTAATCTCAGAGACGGTGTCCCTTCTCATCTTTGCAAAAGCAGCGCAGTTAGAACCCATTTCTAGGGGAACCATATACATCCTTACACCAACTTAATAGTTTTAACAATGTGTATTTTTAAAAACCTGCATTTAAAAGTGAGCATTTCATCCCAGAAAAATCTCTGGTCACATTTAAATAACCAGAAGGAATGATTTTCTCATAAAATAACAAGTGTCCAGTGAAGCGACAGAACCATACAGTTAACGGAGAGAATTTAATGTCAAGGTTTCCTTTATGTTTTTTTTTTTTTTTTTTTTTTGGTGGAGTGCTGGGGATTGAACCCAGGGTCTTGCACATTCTCCCACTGAGTCACACCCCAATCCTAAATATAAGGAAAATCGTACACCAGAGGTTTAAAGAAGGATCATGTTCTGTTCCATGACAAGACGTGCAGATACCATGGTCTGAACAAACTCAAAAGTTCAGTGCAAAGACGCAGTACATAGATAGAAAGAACAGACTAGAAATTTACTTAGGGCTGCCCCAAGAGAATGTTCTAAGTCAAGGTTTCTCAACATTGCACTATGGACATGTAGACTGGGCAATTCTTTGTTATGGGGTGGGATATTTACCACTATCCTGGGCCTCTATCCATTAGATGCCACTCCATCCAAATTGTGATGATCAAAAATATCTCTAGACATTGTAAATGTACATTGGAGAGCAAGAACCACTTGTGTCCAGGTAATGACTTTAAATTTTACAATAAAAGGAAATGGACCCTGTCCACAACTAGATTTATGATTTACTATGCATAAATTTATACTTTAACCCTAGCAACTCTGCCCACATGAAATATAAACAACTGCAAATCCTCTTTTAGATCAAATTAGCAAACACAGAACAGCTATTACAGTACTTGTGTGGTGTAATAGGCACTAGCCACATATCAGTACTGAGCATGTGTCTGGTCTGAATTGAGAAGTTCATGTTTAAGTCTAAAGTTCATATTGGATTTCAAAGATTACATGTGAAAAAATTCAATATTTAAAAAAAATTGGCTCCTCTGCGGTGATGCTCATTGGGCTGTTTCCCTGCCCTTTCAGACCACGGAGCTGCTCATTGGGGGACTTTTTTGGCTCCGCCCACGTGACCCAGCCAATCGGCCTCAAGAGCAGGAGGATTGGGGGAGGTGGAGAGAAGCTTGGGTGGGAGAGAGAGGCTTGTGGAAAGCCGGTGGTGGCAGTTGAGGCTCTGAGGGTTTTTCCTGAGAGGCTGTTTTGTTTGGCGTGTGTGGTTCTAAAAATAAAGTTAGTTTCTTTTGACAAGTGGCTTCTGATTGTGCCCAGCCAGACTGCGGCATTTGGTGGCTCGCACGGGGAGCGACTGAGGGTAAGTGAACTGCTCGCCCCTGAGGGCAGGGCGAGAGGATGGGTAGCCATTTTAAGATTCTTCTTTTGTTATTTTGTTTCACTTTTGTTTTAAGTTGCCTGTCCCTGGAGATGTGTAAGATGGAAGAAAAACCGCTCACATCTGAGGAACAGATAGGGAGAAAGGACGGATGGACATTTCAGGAGGCTATTATAATGATTTTGTGTTGTTCCAATTTTGTTTCACTC
>NW_025999913.1:18504698-18512706 GCF_001458135.2 Marmota marmota marmota | reverse complement strand
TTTTTTTTTTTTTTTTTAAAGGAGCTCCGGTGATTCTGATGTTGAGCCTGCCTCTTGCATGTTTCTGTTCACAGCGTTCTTACTCCTAACCAACAGCATGACACTGCCTGGGGATTTGTTAGACATGCCAAATCTCAGGTCCCCTCCCAAACCTGCTGAATCATAATCTGCATTTTGACAAGACCTCAGGTGATTTAAAGCCGAGGAACTCTGTTCTCAAACATAGAACCTAAGGCATCAGATAGACTAAAGCATTTACTACTGGAGAGGAAGTCAAGTTCAGTTTCCTTATTATTTCTGTTCAACACTAGTTTTGGAGTTTGTTTCTCTCTCCATTTTTCTGAATGGAAGTTTTTATTGCAGTTCTTTGGGTACTTTTCCCACATTAAGTATTATGGATACTTATGGAACTTATTATGGATATTTATGCATAAATTACACACATGGTGTTGGATTACAGTGAAACAAGGAGAAGAACTAATAGTGCAGTAAATAAGATCATAAATTCTGGAGCCAAAATGCAAAGATATAAATCCACCTGTGCCATTTAGTAACCGAGTAACCTTTCTCTTGAGGTATGTAATAGTACCTACCTCATTGGGGTTGTTCTAAGGATTGAATGAGTTAATAGATATAAGACCCTTGGAATAGGCCTGGCACTTAGGAAGAGGTCAGTAAATGTCAGCTCTGATTAAGAACACTATTGTGCTTTATTCATGACAATCCCATCTATTGGGACTTTGGATTGTCTTCCATTGAGGAGAGTAGAAAGAGTGCTTACATTTTGTATGAAGTAGTTACAGGTGGTCATCTTTAAACTTTGAAAGGAAGATTGGGCACAGTGGTGCATACTTGTAATCCCAGCAACTTGAAATAGGATTCTAAGTTTGAGGACAGCTTCTACAATTTAGTGCAAGACCCTGACTCAAAAAAATAGAAAGGGGTGGGGATGTAACTCAGTGGTAGAGCACCCCTGGGTTCTGTGCTGATCAGATCCTTTAGTCACAGCAGTGAGAAAGCTGACTAAAACAATTATGATCAAGAATTTAATTTACCTTACATAGCTATATGATGTAGTACTTTTATATGACTGACCGTACAATTTGTTCATACCAGCATCACCCCCAAACACCCAAGTAATGTGATGTTAAATTTAAGATGGCTGGGGCTGGGACTGTAGCTCAGTGGTAGAGCGCTTGCCTCGCATGCATGAGGCACTGGGTTCAATCCTCAGCACCACATAAAAATGAATTTTAAAAAATACAGATAGTTTGTCCATCTACAACTAAAAAAATTTTAAAAAATAAATTTAAGATGGCTACAAGGTAACTAAATGATAGGAATTTTTCAGCTCCATTATAATCTTATGGGATCACTGTCATATATGCAGCCCAGTTCAGTACTATACACATTTTAAAATATATAACTGTGGAAGAAAAAAATTGGACAAAAGTGAAGGGCTGATATTTCTGCCTTTTTTTTTTTTTTTTTTTTTTTTTAATGCTTCCAATGAAAGAGGAAGGTGCTAACATTCTTGACAAAATACTAGAATCATTTAGCTTTTTCTCTTTGGCAATAAGAGTTTGAAAAAATATACAATAGTAAATAATTATTGAGGAAGAAAGAGCTTTTGGGGAGGATAAAACTCAAAGGAAAGTTTTGCACTTACACCTTTTTTTTTATGCTCTCAAATGTGGTGTATAAAAAAGACAACTTAAAAGATTTATATTTTGTTTCAAAATTGTCATTAAGTTCATCTGGCACCAAGATAGATGTTGGCTTCTAAACACAGTTCTTCACTAAAAGGAACAACGGCCTCTTAGAAATGAGTAATTCCAGAGCAAAGGCAAGTTAAGCTACTTATAAAGAAAAAGCGGTTTTTTCAGTTCACAGTTTTGGAATCTGAAAGTCTAAACAACATGGCACAGGCTCTGGAGAGGGCCTGGTATGGCACATGGATGACAGGAGTACATGCAGGCGGACCAATCACATCTTGACACAGGAAGCCAGAGAGTGACTAGGTAGGCTCAGGGTTTTTTTAAAGAACCCACTCTTGTGAGAACTTGCTCCCTGAATCCAGTATTCCTTCTAAGGACAGGAATCCCACTGACCTAAGGACTTCCACAAGGGCCCACTCCTTAAAAATCCCAGTACTGCCGCCCCGGGAACCAAGCCTCAAACACATGAATATATGCTTAACAAACAACATCTAAGCCATAGCAGTCAGCATTAAGTTAATTAAAACTATAGATTTCTTGAACTTATAGTTTATAAATACTTAGCAGTCATCTTTTTTTAATATTATTTTATTTATTTATATGTGGTGCTGAGGTTCGAACCCAGGGCCTCACATGCAGGCGAGTGTTCTACCTCTGAGCCACACCTCAGCCCCTTAGCAGTCATCTTTAATGTTTTCTCTCTTCACTCATTTATTTGGGGCCTTAATGTGGGTGCAGTAGAGTTTGGGTAGAACTATGGACTGGAGAACTTAAATATGGCCTCTCGTGGCAGTCTTAAGATAGTCCGGCCTCTAAGGGGCAACTCAAGGTTCCAAAAGGCCCGAGTGGAAGCTGCAGGGCTTATGACCAAGCCTCAGAAGTCCTAGCATATCCCTTCCACTGTACTGTCCTCTATTCGTCAAACAAGTCACTAAAGTCCAATTCAAGGGGAGGAATACTAGACTTCCCCACTCAACTAAGGAAATAGAAAAGGATTTGCAGTTGTTTTTTTAATCTAAAACAGTGAGCTCTTACTTTAAATAACATAATCCAAGTAAATTTGGAACTCTTACATTTCCTAGTCTATTTTGAGGCTCTGGTTGTTTTATGCGCATGTGTGATGTGGGGGCCCCAACCCAGGACTTTGCACATGCTAGGCAAGCATGCTACCCCTGAGCTACATCACCAGCCCTCTTAAAAAATTATTTTAATGACACCTGAAGGATATTGAATTGGTTATAACTATGTAAGTGAGCAAACATTTGGATAACACAGAATCTATTTTTCCTCAGTCATTTAACATTTAGTCTTCTATGAACAGATATTTTTAGGGCTTTCTTAAATTTCACTTACGGGTTAATCCCCACAACCTTGCCTCAGCAGGAGTAGCTTAGAGATTTCGTAGAAATGGAATGTAGAAATGTAACAGTGGTCCACTTTATTCTTTGAATTAGCCCTTGCTACTCTGCCACTGTGACTTATTTTTAAATGGACATGTTTTTTTCTCTTCCTCTTTGCCTGCTCCTCCCTAATCTTGGAGGAAACAGGATTACCTTTCTTCCCCATCTAGGCAGGGTTATCTGTCCTTGAGCACTCACCCACCACAGGAACAAAGTAATTCAGACTTTGGGGATGGTACCAGAAATCTCAGAAATGACCCTCTCATATTAACAAGTGAAATTCAAATCCAGTAAAAGCCCCCTGTTCCCCTTGGTGGGCAGAATCACAGCCTCTGGGACAGGAGTTGCCTGTGCTGCTCTTTTGCTGGCAAAGCTAGAAAACTTCTTTTTCCTATAAATAAATAAAGGGGGACTACAGCTCAGTTGGTAGAGTGCTTGCCTCGTATGCACAAGGCCCTGGGTTCAATCCCCAGCACCACAAAATAAATGATAACATAATTAATTAATTTTAAGCTGAGTACCCTTTATCTGAAATGCTTGGAACAAGAAGTGCTTCAGTCTGGGAGGACATTTTGGATTTTCTAATTAGGTATTCTTAGTCTATATCTGCAAAATAAGGGCTACAAATACAAAAGAATTTTTAATCAATATATAGATTATTTGCAAAGTTGTGTATTATTCTGATCTTTGCTAGTGTTGACCTAACCAGTGAAGAAACAACTGATTCCACCAGTTCAAAAATCAACCTATCTGAAAATACTCAGCAAGAAGATGGCAGCATGTTCTCTCTCATTACGTGGAATATTGATGGATTGGATCTAAACAGTCTGCAGGAGAGGGCTCGTGGGGTGTGTTCCTACTTAACTTTGTAAGTATCACTTTTGTTGATCATTTACTATGACAATGTGTCTTATATAGCTATGGAATGACAGCTCAGTGTTGTGGGCTTTAGAATTAGATTTAGGTTCACAGGAGAAACTTGTGAGGTGATTGCCTCCAAGAGTAGCATCTTGAGGTGGGACAGATAGGAAATACCAATTTTTGTTAGAAGCCTTCTAGAATTATTTTACACAGTAAACTTTGTGTGTAATTACTATAACTACTGTGAAATTAAAATTCAATGATCTGTTTTTACCCTGCACCAGTTAGTGACTTGGACAAACCACTTAAGTTTTCTGGAGTTTAGTTTTCTCACTATTTTAAGAGAATCAACAGAGATAACATTGAAAGCATCTATTAAAGGGCAAGATCATTATAGGTTCTCAAGTCATTCAGTGTGTTTTGGTGGTGGATTTTTGTTTTTATGGTGCTAGGGATTATGTCCAGGACCTCACACAAGCTGGGCAAGTGCTCTGACTCTGAGCTACATCCCTGGCCTTTGTTCTTTTTAATTTGATCATAATAGTGCTGAGTGTTAAGTAACATAAATCTTTCTCATTTTATCATGACTCAAAGGTCAGTATAAATGTTGGATATTAAGTGCCCTAGAGGGTAACAGTTTTACGTTTCTTACACTGTGGAGTTTCTTTCATTGAGGTAGCTGAAAATGAATGGTATACCTAGTATTTACATTCAATTGATGTTTCTAATTAGGTACAGCCCAGATGTAATATTTCTACAGGAAGTTATTCCCCCATATTATAGCTATCTAAAGAAGAGAGCAAGGAGTTACGAAATTATTACAGGTAACACTTTTCCTGTTATTTAATTTGTCTTTTTCTTTGAAAAACAGATGAAAGAGCTGAGCAGGGTGGCACATCTTTATAATCATTTATAATCTCAGCAATTTGGGAGACTGAGAGAGGAGGATCACAAGTTTGAGGCCAGCCTCAGCGTTTTAGCAAAGTCCTAAGCAACTTAGTGAGACCCTGTCTCAAAATTTAAAAATGAAAAGGGCTGGGGATGTGCCTTAGTGGTTAAGCACCCTGGGTTCAATCCCCAGTACCTCCCCCTGCCTGCCTACCCCCCCCCCAAAAAAAAATAGATTAAAGAGATAGAGCCAAGTTTAAGTTAACCTAATGGAGTATAGAGAAGAAAAAGCACAAATATAAGTTTCAGGGAAAAAAGGTATAAGATTTCTAAAAGAATTATAGGAGAATATTACATAAAGTTTAGGGTTAACAAATGTGAAAAAGTAGTTGAAATGTCTGATTTTTTTGAAAAATGTAATGTACTACAATTTGAAACACTGGCTGTGTTTTTGGTGGAATTCAGTTAAATTGTGTGTGCTGGGATATCACCAGGGCCTGTCTGTGCTGAACATGTGCTCTGCCACTTGAGCTGCCCCCTGAGCATAGTTATTAGTCATTTTAAGCATGATAGTTACATTGTGGTTATGCTTTTTCAGAGTCTTTATTCTTTTTTTGTCCCCCTTGTCTTTTTGCCCTGAATAATTTGATTTTTTTAAATTTTCCATTTATTTTGTTTTTGCTAAGTATGTTTATCGTAGCACTTGGCCATATCTCCTGGTTTTGATATTCAGTATTTTCTGGGGTTTTTTTTTTTGTTTTTGTTGTTTTTAATTTTTGCTTTTACTTAGTATGCTGTATTTAATTTTAGTTTATTCTTGAATCCATGACTGTAAGGGAAAAGAGTCTCTCAATCTCTGTTTGTTCCTCTTTGTGGGCTTCTTTTCGGCATGTTCTTGGGGGATTCTTTATGTCTCTCTTATTTTGTATTTCTTGTTTTCTGAATCCCATGCCTTGCTGTTCCTCAGTTTACTTCTTCATTTTTGGGGGGAGCCAATCCCTTGAATTACTTTTTAAGAAGTAGTTCATTGAGTAGTGAAGTTTTTAAATTCTAGAATATTGAAAATGCCTTTGTTCTAGCCTCATATAGTTGGTTGATAATTTTAAATGGATGTAGATTTCTAGGTAGG
Organism: Marmota marmota marmota; assembly: GCF_001458135.2. Classification (NCBI taxonomy): domain Eukaryota; kingdom Metazoa; phylum Chordata; class Mammalia; order Rodentia; family Sciuridae; genus Marmota; species Marmota marmota. The sequence continues at coordinate 18,506,710 of NW_025999913.1, read as the reverse complement.
AAAGTCATTTCCCCGTGAATTTTGAAGACACTGCCTCAGTGTCTTCTAGTTTACAATGGAGGTGATGCAACTATCTTAACTTTTGGGATATATTCATTTTAATTTTATAGGCTTTCTGTTCACTGAACAGTTTTCTTTCTTATATACTTTCTTTCTTTCCTTTTTAGTTGTAAAAATGAACACTATACCTTTATTTTGTTTTTGTTTTTTGTTTTTTTATTGATTTGTATGTGGTGCCAAGGATCAAGCCCAGTGCCTCACACATGCTAGGCAAGTGCTCTACCACTGAGCTACAGCCCCAGCCCCTTATGTTTCTTCTTGATTAATGAATACTGCAGCTTATTTCTAAGAGCCATCTTTCTTCTTCTTGTTGGTTTTAGGTTTTAATCTGTGTGCCTTCACTTCCTTCTCATCTCTTTTGATCTATTTTTGTGTCAGTCATGTTACCTTAGACCTGATACTTAAATGTCGAGGAATCCTTGGCCCTTGATACAGTTAAATGCAAGGTACTAAAGAACCGATTGCAACTTAATATTTCTGGGCAAGTTTGGGTAGTACACCTCACCAGAGGTGAGGGAAGCATTCGTTCATTTTAGAGCCAATTGCTTATTGAGTTGAGGGAGATCCCCGATTGTCTGTGTGTCAGTGTGTAGAAGCCTTTAACCTGAAACCATTCAGTTGCTTTAAGAAAAAATTCTTCTTAAGCCAGGATTGTGTGTAGCACATGCCTGTAGTTCCAGCTGAGGCAGGAGGATTGCTTACGTCCAGGAATTCAAGATTAGGCTAGTCTACATAGCTGGACCTGAGACCTCCATCTCAAGAAAAACAAAATAAGAGGAATAAATTCCTTAGCTCTGTCTCTGGGTGTTGGTGGTGTGCTTGTATTGCCTTCTTGCTAGTAGGAGGTCAGTGGGAGGGAGCAGCTGAGGCACCCTCTCTTGAGTAGGCACACCTTCATTTTATCCTTGTTTCTAGTCCACACCTCACTCATTCTCCTCTCACCCCTCCTGTAACAGCTGGTGATCTCTAGTCTCCTATTAGTATCGGGACCACTGGCTGCCCAGAGGTGTAGAAGACCTTTGGGATGTGTTTAGCCCCGTAGTCAGTCCTTCTCCTGGCCTCCTGTCCTGAGGTCAGCACCTGTCTTCTGTAGTAGCCTTATGGTCCAGTCCTGTTTCCACACTTTGGTGGAACAAGCCTGCTTGCTTCTCCTTGGTGGTCCTCTATCTGCACTCAACTGGTTCCCCGCTGTGCTGATAAACCAGTTACCACTTGTTTCCGTGCTCTCTCTTTTCTGCTGTTGGGAACTTTAATTCGCTGTGCTTCTCTTCTTATTCTCTTTCCTTCTGACAGGTTTATATCTTTCTAAATTTTTTTATTCATTTGTAACAATTTTTCTTCTAGCGTGAGATGTAAATACATATAGTATGATATATAAATTCATCTAGATTTGCCTTAGTTTAAGTCTCATCTACTCTATACCAGAAATTTCTCAAATTTTCTCATTTGATATTGGCATCAAGTTAACTACCTGTGCATTTCTTTCTTTCTATTCTTTATTTTTAAAAATTTTTTGCTAGGGATTGAACTCAGGGCCTCGCACGTGGTAAACAAATACTCTACCTGAACTACACCCCCATCTCTGTTTATTTTTATTTTTTTTATGTCTTCCATGCTTCTGATTAAACTTTGGGATGGGACAGGTAAACATAGGCTAGATTGGTCGTGAGCTATTTTGAAGAAGTTTAAAGATTTAGATCCATTTAAATATGTTACCTTTTGTTATAAAATCTTCAGTAAAGAAACTTGTGATAAACTGAATTTTTCCCTCACACATTTGAAGGTCATGAAGAGGGATATTTCACAGCTATAATGTTGAAGAAATCAAGAGTGAAATTAAAAAGCCAAGAGATTATTCCTTTTCCAAGTACCAAAATGATGAGGAACCTTTTGTGTGTTCATGTAAGTCATTTAAATTTGAGGTGTTTTTCTTTTTTTTTTTTTTTTTTTTT
>NW_025999913.1:18498329-18502713 GCF_001458135.2 Marmota marmota marmota | reverse complement strand
TTTTTTTTTTTTTTTTTTTTTTTTTTTTTAAGAATTTTTAAAAGCAATCCCATGATGTTGTCTAGTTTTAGAAAACATTTTTTAAACCACTACAGAAAAATTTGCTCCTTATATATAGTCTTTTAAGTAGTCTTAAAAAACTTTGTTGAATTATAGATAGGCATGTAAAAATAGAATTCTTAACTGGTTAGATTTTTCCTAAAAATATTTGAGAGTTTTCTAACATTGTACATTTACTTCTTAAAAAACGTTTATACTCAATGTAATTCTGTTTGACTCTGTTGTTGTTTGTGAGGCTTATAAAAGTGAATCAAATAGGTCTTGCTTTTATACAGTTGATAGATTAGTGAGGGAGAGATTGTGTATATAGTAAATAAAGAGGTGTAAGTGGTATTGTGTGTAAATTAAGAGAAAGGAGAAATGACTATTAGCCTTATTGTACAGGTGGGGAAATCACCATGTACAGACACTTAGGAGTTACAAGAGGTGTTTGTGTACAGGTATGGACAAGCCTTCTCTGCATTTGGGTGCAGAGGCATGAAGTCAATAACGTACAGGAGGTTGACAAGTAAGCATGGTCCAGATTATAGAAGGGCATGAATCCTATATGAAAGAATTATACTTGGTTCTGCAAACTTTAGTATAATATCAAATCCTATGTTGTTAATATCTTAAATGCAAAAGGTAAATGGTTCTCAATTAAGTGACTTTTTATTTATTTTTGAATACTAGGGATCAAACCAGGAGTGCTATATCGTTGAGCTATATCCTCAGCACACCAACACACACACACACACACACACACACACACACACACACACACCCTTCTCCCCACTGCCCCCAATTTTGAGACAGGGTCTGTCTAAGTTTCCCAGGCTGGCCTTGAATTTGTGATCCTCCTTCCTTAGCCTCCTAAATTACTGGAATTATATAGGTGTGCACCACTACACCCAGCTTGAGTGTCATTTTTTGAGTACCTGTGTGCCAGGTCCTAAATAATATAACAATAAATAAGAACCATTTGTGCTTGAAAATAATTTATGGCTTTGGAGAGAAATTTCTGTCTTAATTTAGTCTGGAGGCTTTAACAGAAGCCTGTGCGGTGTGCAGTAGGCATCTAGAGGAGAGAACTAATGGCCTGGAGAACCTGGGGAAGTGCAGGTAGCATGTGCTTGCTAAACAGCTTTCTTGGTGCCAGGGTTAGTACAGTACACTTCTTCCATCAAGAGGAATAGTAAAATATTTACCAGTTGATTGAATAGTGTGCAATTTTGTTACCATCGTCCAGCATTAGTGATCATTGGTCATTTTAATAATTATGCATCTTGTTGCAGGTGAGTTTGTCTGAAAATGACCTTTACCTTATGACTTCCCATTTGGAGAGCACCAGAGGACATGCCAAGGAACGAATGAGTCAGTTACAAATGGTATTAAAGAAAATGCAAGAGGCGCCAGAGTCAGCCACGGTTATATTTGCTGGAGATACAAACTTACGGGATCAGGAAGTGAGTAACCAGTCAGTCCAGTGTCTGTGAAGAAGTTATTGCTATGGAAGCTAATTTAGGTTCCTTTGATCAAAGCCGTTGAAACTAGGACCTTTGATCATTCAAAGTGTATACATAACCTTGTAAATGCAAGGCAGAAAATACTTGTTTAGCCTTTGCTGAATATATACATACCTAGGGGTAGGAGAGACTCTAATTAGCGAAAACAAATGTAGCATGTGAAATAGATAACATGAAACAAATGTATATATGGGATTTAATAAGAGGCATATAGAGAAAATAATGTTTAGAGGAATTTAGAAAAGGTTAAGTTTATTTGCGTCATTCCTACTTGCGAGGTGAAAAGAACTGAAAAGTTTGACCATACTAGTTAACCCTCTGTCTTCTGAAATTCTTTTTTTATTTTATTTATGTATCCAGTGGTTCTGGGAATTGAACCCAGGGCCTCACACATGGAAGGCAAGTGCTCTACCACTGAGCTACATCCCCATCCCCCCAATTTTGTCAAGTTTTATTCTGCATACTTAGAAATTTGAGATTTTAAAACCATGAAAGATATTCAGTCACACTAATAATTAACAAAATGTAATGGTATATTTCTAGACAAAAATCTTTATATTGATATGTCATAATAATTATCAATATATTTACTCCCTTTTCCTGCCATCACTGTGTCCAGGACTAAAAGTTTCTGTCCCCTCAGTTTAGTTGAGATAGCGTAGGGATTTTTTAGGACCTCAAAAAATTAAATGTAGAATTATTATATGATCTCCGGGCTGGGGTTGTGGCTCAGTGATAGAGCACTTGCCTTGCACATGTGAGGCACTGGGGTCAATCCTCAGCATCTCATATAAATAAATAAAGGTATTGTGTCCATCTACAACTAAAAAATAAAAACTTAACAAAAAGAATTATTATCTGGTCTAGAATTCTGCTTCTAGATATTCACCTAGAAGAAGTGAAAGGTAAGGACTTATACAGATATTTGTATGCCCTTGTTCACAGCAGTGTTATTCACAATCCCTAAAAGGTACAAGCAGGGCTGGGGTTGTGGCTTAGTGGTAGAGCGCTCGCCTAGCACAGGCAAGGCCCTGGGTTCATTCCCCAGCACCACATAAGATAAATAATAAAGATGTTGTGTCCACCTACAACTAAAAAATAAATACTGAAAAAAAAAATAGTACAAGCAACCCAAGTGTAATTGTACATAATATATACATACAGTGTAATATTATTGAGGCTTAAAAGGGAAGGAAATTTTAGCTACTGGCGGTGGTGCATACTTGTAATCTCAGTGACTCAGGAGGCTGAGGCAGGAGGTTGCAAATTCAAGACCAGCCTTGGCAACTTGGCAAGATCCTATCTCAGAAAAGGATAGGGGTGCTCCAGATATAACTCGGTGGTAGCTCAGATTCAATCCCCAGTGCCACAAAAATAAAATTAAAAAAAACAAAAGTTTGACATATGCCACATGCTAATAAATCTTAAATTATTCTAACTGAATGAAGCCAGTCCACGCAGTTCAAAATATTATGCTATTTCTCTTACATGAAAAACAGAATGACAACTGCCAAGGACTGGGAGGACACAGAAATTGTGAATTGGTGTTATTAATGGATATAAAGTTTCATACAGAGGAGAGGGTCTAGAGATGGATGGTGGTGATGGTTGCACAACAATGTGAATATACTTAATCTCAAAGAATCGTGTTCTTAAAAATGGCTAGAGTGATAAACTTTGTGTAGTACAGATTTTACTATAAACAGATACAACTTTATTTTGTGTTTATTTATTTGGTGCTGGGAATTGAACCCAGGGCCTCAAACATGCAAACATATACTCTATTACTGAGCTATGCCCAGGCCACAAAAAATTTTTAAATCCTGGATTTGAATGGGAGAAAGCTCAATTTTGTTCGTATGCTTAAAATATAAATGCTCTATGTCTAAATTTGTAGTGTAGTAGTTTTTTCCTTCTTCTCATGTAAGTTCAGTTTTCAAAAACTAACAGCAATAACTGAAGCCTTAGTGTTCAGCCTTCTGTGTTTTATCTGACACCCAGAATTAGTATTCATGGCAGAAGAGAAGGGACAAATTTTGAACCTCTATAGCTCTCTCAATATTTATATATTACTTATGTGTTACCCTGTAGCATTATGCTTCTTATTATGTTTCTAGTTATATCACATTAAGCATTAACAAATCATTTTTGGCATTCTGGTTTAAAATGTTACACATAGATATGATAATAGCAAACACTTTTTTAAATAAGAAAAAAAAAACAGTGTGAATCATCATCCTTTTTTTCTTCTTCTTCTTCTTTTCAGGTCACTAAATGTGGTGGGTTACCTGACAACATCTTGGATGTGTGGGAGTTTTTGGGCAAACCTAAGCATTGCCAGTACACATGGGACACACAGATGAACTCCAATCTTGGAATATCTGCCGCTTGTAAGCTTCGTTTTGATCGGATATTTTTCAGAGCAGCATCAGAAGAGGGCCACATTATTCCCCGAAGTTTGGACCTCCTTGGGTTGGAGAAACTGGACTGTGGTAGATTTCCTAGTGATCACTGGGGTCTTCTGTGCAACTTAGATGTGATATTGTGAAATGTTTTCACATGTGAGTTTAAATGTTTGAGTAGACTTCTGAACTTTTTGCAGGTATCGTTTCTACCTATCTGGAAAGGTAGGTTTCATATAGAGGAATTAATATACTGGAAAATTGTTTCAGAAAAAAAAAAGAATTTATAGATTATGTTCTCAGAATTCTGAATTAAATATTAATGTCTGAGGCTGGGGATATAGCTCAATTGGTAGAGTGCTTGTCTTGCATGCATGAGGTCCTGGGTTCAATCCCTAGCACCCCCCCCCCCCACAC
>NW_025999913.1:18483992-18498304 GCF_001458135.2 Marmota marmota marmota | reverse complement strand
CCACACACACACACACACAAATAATAATAATAATAATGTCTGTTTAAACATGCCTGTGTTCAGAATGTGAGGTCATTTAGTGAAAGGGCATAAATTCTATGGGAGCTCTGTCAGTGTTCATAGCTTTCAGATAGATTCCCACCAGGGGCCACCTTATCTCGGGACTAACCTTTATAGTGTTTTTCAATCAGGCACCAAAATAGTAATAATTTTTAAAAGTCACTGAAAGAAAAAACAGATTACTTAGTTCCTGGACCTGGATCTCTTATCATATTTCACAAGTTTAGATAATCTCAAAAGAAAAAGCCACACTCCTCTGTTGTTAGTAAGTGACAGCTATCCTGCATCCAACTTAAATAGTACATAATTGGTAAGCTATAAATGAAGTCTTATGATTTAAAATTTCTTTTTTTTTTTTTTTTAAAGATAGAGTGAGGGGGGGGGAGAGAGAGAGAGAGAGAGAGAATTTTTTTTTTAATATTTATTTTTTAGTTTTCGGCGGACACAACGTCTTTGTTTTGTATGTGGTGCTGAGGATCGAACCCGGGCCAAACGCATGCCAGGAGAGCGCGCTACCGCTTGAGCCACATCCCCAGCCCGATTTAAAATTTCTTAACTTTTTTCTGATTAATGGTGTAGGTATGTTGCTAACAAAGGCAAAATTAGTCTTGGTAATGATTAAAATCAGATTTATAACAGCATGGATCCTTTTTCCTAAGAGAAAAATAAATACATAAAGAGAAATAACCTTTTAGTTTTGCTACTTGTAAGATAGAGCTATTTTACAATAAATGAATTAAGAGTATTTTTTTTCTTTTTCTTTTTTTTTTTTTTAAGTTTAAAATGTGCTTTAAAGTTTGTCTGTGTGTGTATGTAGGGGGGTGACCCCAAGAGAAATGTACTGTAAATAAAGAATTTTGTGTTTATAGTTTAGTGTGTTTCTGTGTTCCCTATTTCTGGCTCCACTGCTGTTACTTCAGCCTTTTATGAAAGAAAACAGCTTCCTATGTTTCCTCCCCCTCAAGGAATCATCAAGAATAATTTTCTTTCTTAGTACATAAAAATGCCGTGGCAAAAACTAGAATGAGAAGTTACAGGACCTTATTTTCATCAGTGGTTAACTGAAACACCTATTTGATTGTTGTGATGTTCCCTTTGCAATGACTCTGGAAAGGAGTTTTACATGTTAATCACAAGTGAAAGTTGGTGTAATATTTTAGTAGCATATATCATGGAATTAATGGTTCGTTTCTGTGGGAAAAAAGAATGGATCTGGGATAAATTTCTTATTCACTTGATGAAATTAATTTAGAAGAATCCCAGCATATCACAACTTTTTTTTAAATGGTAAAATGTGCTGTGTGGTATATTAAAGGATGATCAGGTTGTTTTAAAACTCTGCAAGTATCATTTCTTTTACATAGCACACGAATCCGCGTGAAGTACCTGTTTGCTGCTCATAATGAACAAATCTAAAAAAGAAGCTGTAGTGAAGTGAATAGGAATACGCAAATCACTCATTTTTAATCTTTTTAATTGAGACAGTGTATCTTGAAGGATAGCATGTATCAATGTGTAGTAAATCAAAGCATTAACTCCCATCTCTTATTTTTGTGTGGCGAGTATCAGTTTCCATCCACAGCCCGAAAGCTGCAAGTCGTCAGCGTGCAGAGTGGCCCAGTGGGTCCCCTGAGGCTCGGCTGGAGAGAGGGGCAGTTCCCAGGCCTTTGACCGGGTGCTGGGCCCCAGCCTCTGAAGGCACGTGGCCGCTGTTCTTCAGGAAGGAGCCCTCATACCCGGGCCGCGGTGGGGAGGGAAGGAAGCGGGAAGCAGGGGCCACTCTGCACCGCTGGGTCCCCTGCGCTGTGGGATGCACCTCCTGGGCTGGGCAGGGACTCTGCTGCCGCGCAGGCGCGAGCGTCGCCGTGGCAACCGCGAGGCAGCGGAGCCTGCATCCCCCGCTGGGGACCACCGCTCTGGGCGGCCTGCTGCGCTTATCCCTGCTGGGAGGTACCTTGACAGATGCGAGCCGGGCTGCCCGTGTGTGTCTGGGGCCGGGAGAGGAGCAGGTAGGGCGCGACCCAGGCTCAGAGTTGGGGGCAGCCACGCCAGGTGGTACCCTGCTTCCCAGCCTGCGGGTGGAGGCGCGGGGAGGGCGGGGCGGCCAGTCGCAGGCGCCCAGGTTTGGGGAGATGGCTTCTTCCTGACACCGAGAGAAGGCGTTTCCGGGGTCCCTGCGATGACTGGCTGTTTCTCAGGGTGGAGTCTGGAAATTGGGTGTTTTTCCCAACCTCGAAAATTGCATTTCTTGGATCTGAAGTATCATTGTCTTTAAACTTCGTTCAATGCTATTTATGCGGTATTTGCTCTCATTTACTAAATGCATGGTCTCTATTCCATATTGTAATTTGAAGCTTAAACCCTGCTGAAGGCTGGCTGTCCTACTCTTTGAATTCCCTGCAAAGAATGTAAAAAAATTAATCAGCACAAACCTGAAATTATGAATCATCATTCTTGAGATCATTTGTTTTCCTATAGGGGGAGAGGGAAGAATATTATATCCATGCACATTTTTATTGCTGGTTTGCTCATCTAAACATTCTTGTTTGTGATTGAAATGTTAGTGTTTTTCCCAGGGCTTGAAGAGAAAAGTTGGATTTTTTTCATGTTAAAATCTTTCCCTGCCCCTTTTCCTGCTGTCCTCCCTCCTCTCCTGGTTCTCCTTCCTCTACTCTACTAGATTGCCTTTTGCTCAGCTATTTATTTATATTTAATTGGTTCCTTTTACTTATAAATAAAGGTGGAATTCCCTGTGGCATTATATGCACAGAAGGTGGTGTTTTATGAATTCATTCTGCATTGCTCCCCCCTTCATCCCTCTAACCTGCCTCTCAATCTCCTTCTACATTACTGATATTTCCCTTGATCTTTATAATATCCTATCTTTCCCTCCCACTTTCCTTTATTTTTCTCTAGCTTATGCATTTGAGAGGAAAAAATTTGACCCTTGAGTTTCTGAGTTTGGCTTACTTGACTTAGCATGATTTTCTCCATTTCCATCCATTTACTGGTAAATGCCATAATTTCATTCTTTATGGCTGAGTAGAACTCTATTGTATATATAAACACCAAGGTTTCTTAATCCATTCACTTATTGATGGGCACCTGGGTTGATTCCGTAACTTAGCTACTGTAAATTGTGGTGCTGTAAACATTGAGGTGGCTTTATCGCTATAGGATGCAGTTTTAGATCTCTGGGGAAAATACCATGGAGTGGGAGAGCTAGTCATATGGTGGTTCCATCCCTAGCTTTTTGAGGACTCTTCACGCTGCTTTCCAGAATGGTTATACTAATCTGCAGTCCCACCAACAATGTACAAGTGTACCTTTTCCCCAGAACCTCGCCAATGTGTCTTATTGTTTTTCTTGATCATTGTCATTCTGATTAGAATAAGATGAGATCTTAGTGTAGGTTTTTGTTTTTTTTTAATTTCCCTAATTACAAGAGATGTTGAACTTTTTTCATATATTTGTTGGTCATTTGTGGTTTTTTTTTTTTTTTTTTTTTTTTTTTTTGAGAAGTTTCTGTTTAGTTCTTTTGCCCATTTATTGATTGGGTTATTCATTTAATAATTTGTGGGAGGTTAAGTTTGTTGAGACCTTTATATATTCTGGATATTAATCCCTAGGGGAGGAATAGCTGGCCAGGATCCCCCCATTCTATAAGCCCTCTCTTCATGCTCTTGATTATTCTTTGCTGTGCAGAGCTCATTAGTTTGATGGCATCCCACTTATTGATACTCAGTTTTATTTCTTGTGTTTTGGTGGTGATGTTTTTGATGATGGTGATGATAATAATAAAAGAAATTGTCAACAACCCCCCAAGAAAACATGGATTTTTTCAAAGTGAATGTCAGTGTTTATTTCTTCTGAAAAGCATGCTCACTGTTCAAATGCTTCAATTTGTTTATTAAAAGACCACAGTCACACAGTCATGGATACTACTGAAGTTATGCCAAATGAAAATTTTATTTTGTGCTTATTATTTTACCTTACTTCTAATGCCAATGAAAGGTGGAGATATCAATTCAGTTATAGACTTCAGAGTCATAGAGAAAGCCAATTCCCCTGTAAATTGAAAAAAAAGTGTAAACGTATGAAGACATTTTAGAACAACTCATCACAACTTTACATCATGTAAAATGCAGAGGTAGGGTCTTAACTTCCCTAGAATATCAAAAATAATTAAGACACATTCACACTCAACACACACACAGACATACATATATCCCACATATACATATCAAAATATACATATTGGTATTGGAGGTTGAACCCCAGCAGTGCTGTATACTGAGCCATATCTCCAGCCTTTCTGTTTTTTATTTTGAGACAGGCTGTCTCCAAGTTGCCCAGGCTGGCCTCAAACTTGTAATCCTCCTGCCTCAGAGTAACTGTGATTACAGGTATGTGCCACAGCACATGATAATATCTTTGTGTATTAAAAATAGTCAAAAGAAACTTCAGTAAGTTATTGATATATAAAAGAATGGGCTTTCTGTTAAATTTTTCTCTTGACTTCATTTTTCCCCCTAGTCAAACAGAATAATTCTAAGTCAATATGCAGAACCAGGTGTGTCCTTTTCTGGGGAAGAATGATGCAGATGCCAGATGAGAGAGATGGCCTATGTTCTTCTGTGGCTCTGTTGCTTGTTGCAGTGTCACATACAGGAAATTCCATAATGTCTCTCAGCCTCCATTTCCTCATCTATAAAACAGAGAAAATAATAAGATCTACTCAGTAGAATTCCTGTGAGAATTGAGTAAAATAGGGTGCAATGGCACATAGTTAGCCTGGGCAGTGTAGAAGAATCACTCCACCCCAGTCTCAAAAAAAAAAGAATATATGTTAGAGCTCTAGTTGCCTGGCATTCAGTCATGCAGTAACATTTTACTGAAAAGGTTGTAATTTTTAAGATAGGTTTTTGTTTTCAGAAAATATTTTCTATATCTTCAAAATAATTTAGCACTAAAAAAATTATTTTGATTAATTTAAAGTATATTTTGAAAGTCAAGTCATAAGAAAATGCATAAAATTTCCCTTTTAAGATCTTTTGACAATCATGATAGTCATAAAGGCATGGCAATTTGACATCCAGGTAAGAGCTTTGCTTGGAATAATGGGGAGATTATTATTCTATTTGTTTTCTTTTTAATTTGTGGATTCAATGACAAAAAATTATTTTCTCATTTATTTCTATTAAGCAATGATTTTGATTGAGCCAAAATAAAATAATGTCTGGTTTTGTATTATCTTGCAGTCTTTTAAATGTTTATTTTTTAGTTGTACTTGGACACAATATCTTTATTTTATTTATTTATATGTAGTGCTGAGGATCAAACCTAGGGCCTCACATGTGCTAGGTGAGCACCCTACCACTGAGCAACCACCTCAGTTCCCTATCTTGCAGTCTTTTAACAGTATGTGAGTTTCAGAGTAAGGCTTTAGATAGTAGAGGTTGAATGTTGGAGTTTTAGGTCTGTTTCCTTTCAGATAATATTGTAGAGCTATTTTTCCTGTTGGAGCGTTTCAGTACTTTCATCTCAGTGGTCATTCTTTTCCGTAAGTTCAAAAGAGCAAGGACTTTATACAAAGGTAAAAAATTGTCCTCTATGTAATAAGAATTGTAATACATTCCGCTGTTGTGTTTTCAAAAAAATAAAATCAATAAAAAATAAATAAAAAGAGCAAGGGATTTCAGTATAGCCTGTTTAATTTAGCAGTGTAGCTAGAATAAGAGGGTAACTTAGACTTCAAGACAAATTTTCAAAATGGTTGTAATTCCATGCTATAAAGTGCCAGAATAGTAAGTATTAAGGGGACGGAGTTGTGGCTCAGTGGCAGAGTGCTTGCCTTGCATGTATGTGTAAAGCACTGGGTTCGATCCCCCTATCACATAAAAATAAATAAAGGTATTGTGTCCATTTACAACTCAAAAAATCTTCTTAAAAATAATAATAAGTATTAAGGGTAAATGAACTCTAATTTTAAGCATTAGAGTCTACTGTGTGTTTTTTCATGTGGTGATAGTGTAGTATGGGCTTCCCCTTCTAGGAAAATGACCCTGTTGTTTTAGGATTGATTATATCAGCATACCTTACCGTATTTTTGCTTTCATCCTGGAGACAAAGCATAGGGAGTATTGCACTATCCTGTCAACACAGCTTGGTTTTCTTCAAAATTTTCCAAAATAAATTAAGATGTCTTATTTTCAATATAAGTCATCTTTACCATCTTTTTCAGTATATTTATATTTACCAGAAGACTAAAATGTTTTGTAAATTCAGTATCTTCTACCCCATCTTAAATCTACATAATATTCAAATTCTAGGTGACAGATGCTCCTGTTTCTGGCCAGCTGTTGGTGGGGGTGAGGGGTGCTCTCAGCCCCCTTAGGCTGCTCTCAGGTTCTTCAGTGGAGTAATCATCCCTCAATGTCCCTGAGGGATTGGTTCCTGGGCCCCTACAGATACACTAATCTACAGTGCCCCTGAGTGAGGAGATAGTATTCACATGGAACCTAGCAATGCTCCCATAGGCCTTCCTTCATCTCTAGGTTGCTTATAATTTCTAATATGATGGAAATGCTATGGAAATAATTGGTTTTTTTTAATTGGTGCATTACAATTTACACAATAGTGGGAATCCTTTTGCCCATATTCATACCTGTCCGTAATTTGATTACTATAAATGGCTATCATGTGGCATTGTCCTGTCTGCACTTGGCATGGAGCCCAAGGACATGGAGCGCTGACTGCATTTCTCTCCTCAGTTACCTTCTCCCTCATGTCCCCTCTGTCTGCAGATGAGCCAAGTCTGCTCCTGAAAGGCAGGTCTGATAGGTCAGAACTGCTCAGAGTCTCCCTCTCTTCATCCAGTTGGTTAGTAACTTTAATTATATCTACAAAAACCCTTTTGTCAAGTACCAGACAGCAGCAGGGGAGTTGGGAAGACGGTAGACAGGTACTTGCACACTGGCTAGTTACTGTTCCCTGACCATTTTCAAGTGACTGCACCTTCAACTGCAGTAAAATTTACATTTTAATGTTCGTCATGATGCTTTTTCTTTGGTTTTGGTAGGTCTGGCAGTACAATTTGTACACCTTCTTCTTTCTTGGTACTGTGGATTGAGCTCCAGGGGCATGCTCTACCCCTGAGCTATATCCCCAGCCCTTTTTATTTTTCATTTAGAGGCAGGGCCTCATTAAGTTCATTAAGTTGTCCAGGATGGCCTGGAACTAACCATCCCCTGCCTTGGCTTGCAGAGTAGCTGGGACTGTGAACTGCTCCTTTTCCATACCATTCTCCAGGGGCAGGCTGCCCAGGGGAAGGAGCATGAGCAGGCACAGTTTGACAACAACGGCCTTGGCAAGGTGTGAGCCGGGACTCCCGTGGTCACTGGAAGGATACCTCTGCTCTAGGGGCGAGGTGGATTGGACTAGAGTATTGCATACCAGGGCGGAGTTGTGCGTCCTCAAGCTCCGCTGGCTCCCCTTTGTTTCTGGGGCCTTATGCAGGTAAATCTCTCGAAGGAAGTTATCTGGCTTCAGTTGAGGTCTGGTGTTCGTTTGGTGCCTCACCCCAGTGATTACACCTTACATTTTTTCAGTATGTCTTGCTCACAATTTTCTGTCTTCTAGAGACACTGCATTCATGGCTCAGGGCTTGGCCTTCTCCAGCGCTGACTCCTGAAGCCTATGCGTCCTGCGGCTAGGGAATGGGTTTCTTCTCGTCCTTTTCATCAGTACCACCCCATCTCTTCTCTGACTTTCAGGAATTCTTTGAAATCACATCTGCACCTGGAAGTGTGGGTCTGTAGAGACATAATGGATGGGAGGGTGGGAACATCTGAAGGAGACTCCTTAGAAGAGGAGGTGGACATAATTGCATGCTTCTCACCTTTTCTTTGTGCCCACCTAGCTGATGTCACAGCGCTTCTGTTTCTTGCTTTGAAAAGAATCACTATAGAATTGGCAGGAGAAAGGCTGCCTACAGTAATGGATGGGTGCTGTCATGGACCAGGGGTCAAGTCTCAGCCCTCACTGTATTAAGATTAAATGAAACTGTGAGGTGAGCCCGTGCTCCCATAGGATTAGTGTCTGTATGACAGGGGACACAGGGAATGGTAGCTTCAGAGCTCAAGGGGGCCTCCCAGCCTCCAGGCTGTTGGGCCACACCAACTAAGTGCAGCTGTGTAAGCCACCCACTTTGTCTGCAAGATCTTGTTGGGGCAGACAGCAGAATAATACAGTTGTCTCTAAGAAAAGATTGATGACAGAAGTAAAACCCACTGTGGTTTGACAGCGTTTCTTTCAGGTAAAAGCTGAAGAGCCCTCATGTTTAGGAGCTTCCTAAGATTAAAATGGGGCTCTGTGCAGTGAAAAACAACTGTACTGACCTGTGAAGTCACTTTGCATATTTCTGCATGTTGGATGCTGAATTCCGGAGGCTTTACTCCCTACTCCCTACCAACCCTGGCAAAATTATTGACCAAGAAAATACAGAGCAGGATTTTAGGCCAGACTGACCTGGCAGGATTGCTGTTAACAACAATCGGAGTCCACAGGGCCGTCATTTTGTTAGTGGGTCTTTTCAGTCAGGCGGGAGCTATATTTGGTTTGCTGTGGCTGAAGCAGCAGGGGATTGCTACCTTGTGATTTACACTCCTGCTGCCAACAGAATGTGGCACCCCGAGATCAGGAGACACTATTTTAAGTTTCTTCTCTTGCACAGTAAAGCTTCCTTGTAGGTCCATCTAACCAGGCAAGAATTCACTCCCTCCCTCCCCTCTTTCTTTCTTCCTTGTTTCCTTTTCTTCCCTTCCTGGGGATTAAACCCAGGACCTTACGCATGCCAGGCAAGCAGAGAAATGTTCTTTACGGCATATTTTCACAATAGACCAGTCCTGCCTCTCCCGCTCCAGGTACCCTTCTCCTTCCTTCTCCATCTTGCCTTGCTCCCTTGGTGGTACGGACCTGTGTTGGGGCTTTGAACACTGTCTCTGTTCATATTTCCAGCCCCTTCTCCCCTGAACTTGAGAGCACAGACACTGTGGCTGCCCCGCAGCTCTGCTCGCGCATCCCTGGCATTATTCTCCATTTTGGACGATGCAGCCCTGTTCTCATGGCTGCTCAGTTGTCCCATCCCGGGGAAAGCCACCTGTCCCTTGCAGTGGCCACACTGGCCTCCCGTGGCTGCCCTCCCCAGCGTGGCCCTGGCTGTGCCTGTGGTGTCCGCTCCTGGCCTGCCCTTCTCACTCCCAGCCTGGGGCTCATTCCTCTCAGCCTGCTTGTGACTCCCCCCTCTTCTCCTCCACGCCTTTGCTCAGTGTGACCTTCTAAATTCACAAATTCTCTCAGTATGTCCAGTCCACTGTTTAACCCATCCATGGGGCTTAGTTGTACTTGGTTATTTTTCAAATCTTACAGAATTTTTCTTTTTTCTTGTAAAAATCTTGTACTTCACAACTCCTTTTACCTCTTGAACATTTCAAGCACTCTGTCATTTTTGTGTGTCAGAATCCCATTATCTGAAAGGCTCTAGGACCTAATTGTCCTGTCTTCTTTCTTGCCTTTTGGCACGTGTCTTGCAATTTCAGTTGAAACTTCAGGTTTGTCCAGTTCTTTCTTGGTCAAGAAGAGGGTTTCTCAATCCAGGAAAGATTTATAATGGCCTCTGCTGGGTCCCTGTGGCCTCTCAACTCAGGACCACTTGAAGGTACTTTCTCCTTTTGGGGGAGTCGGCCCACGGCAGCGTGAAGCAAGCCTGTGGCAGTCGCCATCTCCCGGGGAGACTTTTCCTCCACACAGCCTGGTGGCCACATGTTTTTCTTTTCTAGTCTGCACTTCGTCACACAAGGTTCTACCTGGTAAAGGCCTGGCTCTATGGGACGCTTCGCAGCAGCACCCCACCTTGGCTCCTGTCCTGGGAGCAGGGCTTCAACGTGTCTCTGGAAGCTGCTGCCTCAATGCCCACTTTCCACCACTGCCAGCTCCCGCTTTGGTTCTGGCCTCTGTCTGGGGTTTCCTTTATTCACCTGTGATTGAGTTCCAAATTTAAAAGCATGTTTATTGTATTTTCCCAGCAATCTCAAGATTTTGCTATGTTACCATTTTAATACAGAAACCTAGACTTTAATACAGAAATCTAGACTTATTGTTTCTTCAGTTTGTAAACTTTGCTTTCCAGGTAGTTATATATCAGGGACATTAGTGTATCAAGTGTTCTGCTCCTGGATCATTCACACAACCAGACGATCTCATGACTGTGGGTATACCATAATACTTACTCATTATATATAGGTATGTATGCATATGCTAGTTATTAACAAGGCTAAGTTCAACAAATTTAGACAAATTAGCAAATTGCGACAGTTGTCCATTATTATAAGATCA
Organism: Marmota marmota marmota; assembly: GCF_001458135.2. NCBI lineage: Eukaryota > Metazoa > Chordata > Mammalia > Rodentia > Sciuridae > Marmota > Marmota marmota. Next base: position 18,487,849 of record NW_025999913.1, on the reverse strand, counting down.
TATCCTTCTGACATTTATGGTACTAAGATAATCAACTTTTTAATGAAATGATTGTAATTTACATATATATATGTATACACACACACACGTATATTTTTAATTGTGCTGATGGTTATTTTTTTGCAGTACTGGGGTTGAACCCAGGTTTTATGCCACTGAAGTACATTCCATCCTTTTTTTTTTTTTAAATATTTTTTAGTTGTAGATGGACACAATACCTTTATTTTATTCATTTATTTATATGAGGTGGTGTGAGGATCGAACCCAGTGCCTCACACATGCTAGGCAAGCACTCTACCTCAGAGCCACAATCCCAGCCCCCCATTCCACCCCTTTTCGGTTTTCACTTTGAGAGAGGGTCTCACTAATTTCAAGGCTGGCCTCAAACTTGCATCCTCTTGAGTAGCGGGGATTCCAGGTATCCACCGCCACACTTGGCATTACTTGTGTATTTCTTCTGTGGTGCTGGTCATCAAAGTCAGGGCCTTCCTGCTGGGCTAGATCCCCAGTCCTATGGCAGCTTTGGGTTGTGTAAGTATCTTTACTGGATCAGCCTCTTACTATCTCAAAATTTTAAGGTCCCTTTTAATGTAGTGTTATCAATTTAATCTGGCATTATTTTTTTTATAATAAGTTTAATGGGAAGTATTTTATAGTTTTGTCATCAGACTTAGGAAAGAATAGTGATAGATATGTAGAAAACTAGACAAGGAATCAAACAAGAAATTTATTAACTACAATAAAGATTTTTAAGGGAGATTTGTATGATTATACGTGGTTCATTAGTGAAGAATATTTATGTGGTTATTGTAAAGTAAAGCCTGTGGAAAATACAAGTTATTACAAGTCTACATTGCATTTGTGAATTAAAAAAAAATAAGCTATCGTGAATAACCTAGCTAGAAATTCTACTACAGTAAGAAATTATCAAATTATTTATCTGAAAAACGTCAAGGTGAATCAGGCCTTTATGGTATTTGAGTACACTGCATCTCTAAGAACCTCTCAAGGGAATCGTGCCAAATCCTTTGCATGTTTAATTGGGCCTTTTTCATATCCTCAACTTGATGCCAATCCATTTGGTCAATATTTATATTTGAACAATAATTCAAAAGGGCATAAAAGTTTTTTTATGCCCACAATGTCTTCTGTGAAAGAATCTGGAAAGTTACTCTCTTTGACCACTGTTTCTCAGACTTTCCTGCCTCCTCTCCTAGCTTAGAAGCCTGCTGTTCATCGTGCTGTTGAAGGAGAAACACACTATGGTCATGTTTTTCCGTGAGGTGAGAACGATGTCTTCGGACACTGGCAGCAGGTGGCGTGACCTGGTGGCTGTACTGTGTGTGCAGCGGGGAAGCACAGTGTACGGCTGCTGTGTCCTCTTAGTGTCCATCAGCTTTGCCTCACTGTGACCAAAATGCCTGACAAGAACAACCGGCCGAGGAACAGCCATTTGGGGCTCAGGGTTTCGGAGGTTTCAGCCATGGCCAGCCAACCCTGTTACTGCTGGCCCCTGGTGAGGAAGAAGGTCCTGGTGGGAAGGTGTGGAGCAGGACACTGCTCAGCTCCTGGCCCCCAGGAAGGACAGTGGCAAGGTGGGGTCAGGACAGACATTAGCCCAAGGCCACACCCCTGGTGACCTACCTCCTCCAGCCATACCTGTCACCCAAGTTGTCCAGACAGATTAACCCATCAAATGGACTACCCGCTGATCAGGTCACAGCTCTCGCGTTCCAATCATTTCCCTTCTGAACACTCCTGCGTTGCCTAACCCACAAGCTTTTCAGGGGACATTAAAGATCCAAACCGGAATGCGTGGTAAGAGGGACAGGAGGATGAATGAAATGGAAAGCCCAAGAAAAAGCTGTGTGTAGATGCGATGTGTTAAAAACCAGAGGCCGGTAACCGCAGGAGGAGCTGGAAGTGTTGGGTAGTCTGGAAGTGAGCACCAAATTCCTGATTTACGGCCCTGTGTGCTTTTAAGTGACTAACTAGCAACACTGGTAGTTATACCACGTTATCCAGAGTGGACCCGAACACAGAAAGGTCTGCTCTCTTGGCTCTCACCTGACCGGGCCTCCTTTTCCTTCTTTACGTTTCTTAATTTCGTATTCTTTCATGAATTTTGTTTTTCAAATACAAAGCAAATAGGTTCTGTAAAAACAAGCATCGACCTCTCTTCCTCACTAAGGTGGCAAGTCTTTGAAATGAATCTTGATCTCCCTTCTGCTGCCAGGTGGGTCTGTGTAAGCTGCAGGCCTCTGCAGCTGGCAGAAAGCCCTTCTCGTGTTAGCAGGGGGATGCCAGCTGGTGAGCTCGGAGGGGCTCTGCCCTCCTGTGTTGTAGCGCTCAGCTCACTGCCAACTTCTTTCTGGGTTCTGGTCTCTGGAATTCAAAGAATGAAATCCACAGAAGAAAGAGCGATGTAAAAGAATTTATTTAAGTGCAAAGAAAAAACAAAACTCAAAACAGCGAGTTGGTAGAGTGTGCTAGTTCCGGGGTTTATATAGCTCTTAGTCACGCTATTGGTCCAGATGTATGCTAATTAGGTCTCGGAAGTATCAACACTGTTGTTAGCCCTGGAGCCTGACTATCCTCACTGGGCTCTGCTCCCATTCCATCTGCTGGCGGTTCCCCAGTGGGCTGGGCCTGCCTGGGGCAGCGCACCGCTGGCCTCAGCCGCTGCTCCCAGAGCCTCAGGCCGGAGCCCGCAGCTCCAGCCCCCCAGGTCCTCCAGCTCCACTGCACCTTCTCAGTAGCCCTGGTGGGCCTGCTGCTGGCTGCGTGGCTCGGAAGCCCAGAGCAGAACAAGGGCTTGATTCACCGTGCCCCCCCATGTTGCTTGTCTTTTCCACAAATAATATCCAGAGGTTTCAATGACACCAATATGTATATGCATCAGCATGACATTTCTTTGCCTGGCCATACCACCATTTGTCGGAGTGGTTTCCAATCTGCTTAGTCGGGTTTTTCACTGCTGACAAGAACACTTTTAGAGGTGGAAAAGTTTATTTGGCACTCATGGTTTTAGAGGTCTAAGCCCACAGCAGGCTCCATTGTTCTGGGCCCAAGATGAGGCCAAACACCATGGTGAAAGGGTGTGGAGGAGGAAAGCTGCTCTGGACTGACACAGTGCCAGGAAGAGAGGAGAGAGGGTGGGGGAAAGAGAGAGAGAAAGGAGGGGGAGGGAGAGAGAAGGAGGGGGAGGGAGAGAGAGAAGGAGGGGAGGAGAGAGAAGAGGGGAGGAGAGAGAGAAGGAGGGAGGAGAGAGAGGAGGAGGGGAGGGAGGAGGGAGGGAGGAGGAGGAGGGAGGGAGGAGGAGGAGGAGGAGGAGGAAGGGCACGAGCAATAAGAAGGCACACACTCAGAGGTAAATAATGGCGAATAATGAGCTGTCTTCTGACGTACAGGCGCCACTTTACGGGTATTAAGATCCAGCTAAGATGCTGGTGGATGGAAGGAGCGCAAGTACTAGCTGTTGCCTAAGGACCCAAAGGGACCAACTGATGGCTCCATGGGAAAAGGAAAGGCTTTTAGGAAAGTGAAATGCCAAGCTGGGGAGAGAGGGATACAGGAAGACTCAGGCTGTTCTGGGTGGTAATGATCTCTGTCCTCCATCCGTGTATCCATCCATTTATTCAGGAAATATTCACTGAGCACCTACTTATTTCACTGGGGCTGGTACATGTGGCCATTCTAGTCATTCAGAAAACATGGAATGAAGCTGAGCATGATGCTAAGTCCCAGAGATATAACAGGACAGATATGGGCACTTTTTTTTTTTTTAGAAATTCTATCAAAGAATGGGGATTGGAAAAAAAAAAAAAAAAAAAAGCAACTGTATATGTGGGTATGTT
>NW_025999913.1:18468686-18483646 GCF_001458135.2 Marmota marmota marmota | reverse complement strand
AGGGGAGAGGGGGAGATTGAGGGGGGAGGGAAAGGGGGAAACTGGGGAGAGAGAGAAAGGAGGGAGGGGGAGATAGGAGGAGAGAAGGCATGGGGGGGGGAGAGAGGGAGGGACGGGGAGAGAGAGAGAAGGGGGTGAGGAGAGAGAAACCCCATCCACCTACCTCATCCAGCCACACCCTACCTGCCTACGGTTTTCACTCAGCTAATCTCTAGCGGTGGATTAATGCGCTGTTAGATTAAGGCTCTTCTAACCCTAACCTTTCATCCCTAAACTTTCTTGCATTTTCTCACACACAAGTTTTTGGGGGACACTTTACATCTAAACCATAACACAATCTCTCCATTGTTCGTAATGCTACAATGTACATATGTATTAATATGCATGTAAATAAAGTAAGAAAATAAGGAAAAATAAATGTATAATGTGAATTGATTTGTTTAAAAACTCAAACTGGGTATGGTGATGCACACCTGTAATCCCAGCGACTCCAGAGGCTGAAGCAGGAGGATCATAAATTTGAGGCCAGCCTAGGCAACTTTTTTGAGACCCTGTCTCAAAATAAATATAAAGGGCTGAGGAGGTAGCGCAGTAGTAAAGCGCCCCTGGTTCATTCCAAGTACTAGGGGGAAAAATGAACTCAATCACAGTGCAAGGGAAAGAGAAATCTGTGAGTAATATATTTCCTCCTCTTCTCCACAGAAGAACTGTGAAAAAAACCTCCCCAGAAAACAGGGCCCCGCTAGCAAGGTGCCTGGCTGTGACGTCCTGAACTTTTTAGATCCACTCGCCCCAGCTGAGATGAAAACCTTCAGCTGGCTGTGATACATAACTCGATTCTGAACAGCTTGGCAGCCTCGTGTCGTTGAAATAAAAATCACCCAATTCAAAGCTATGAAAATTAAAGATAGATCCCTTTTCCCCAGTGGTTTGGTTTGCTTTCTGTTTTTTTTTTTTTTTTTAACATTTATTTTTTAGAAGTAGTTGGACATAATACCTTTATTTTATTTGTTATTTTTATGTGGTGCTGAGGATGGAACCCAGGGCCTCACACATGCTAGAGGAGCGCTCTGCCCTGAGCCACAACCCCAGCCCTTCCCCCCCCCCCAGTGGTTTGTTTTCTAGGTGTTTCTTCACCTCACCTCCTTTCACTTGAATGACTGTGGCCTCATGTTCTTGTCTTTGATGAACCAGCCTAATTCCATCTTAAGATTGGGAGCCATCTCGTCACAAAGTCATGAAAAGTTCATTTCTGTTTTACTCTAAATTACTGCGATTTCTAAACTTGTTTGGAATTCCTGCCCGTGCTCTGAACTCAGCCATGCCTGGGTCTCCTTGACCAGATAACAACACTCTCTGAAACCTCAGCAGCACCTCATAAATTCTGATGTTGGGATCTGAACTTACTCCCTACCTTGAAATATCACGCTGTGTAGATCATTAGTGTGCCATCTGCCCTTGTATTACCTTTGCCAGACCCTGTTTGCTGTAAGTTCCCAAGACACCCCCCTTTGTCACTTTCTGGGCTGTATAAACCTTTTCTTCCCTGAGAGCTGGGCTGATCTCTAGCCCAGTTTGGGGAGAGACAGTTGCTGTGGCCAGCTTTCCTTATGTATGCAATACAAGCTTGCTTTAATTTGGTTTAAAATTGCAGCCGGTGGTCTGCTCTCTGCGTCATGGTTCAACAGTCTTGTTCACAAGTTGTTCCCGGCACCCTCAGCACAAGTCTTCAGTCAGTGGATTCAGGGTGTGGACTTCCTGCAGCTGTGCCTGCAGTCTGCACGAGGCACGCCCTGCTGTCACTCTACAATAGCTGTGGCTAACAAGGTTCTTCGCAATAGGGTTGCCAGACCAGGTACGCGCTATGAAGGTCCCAAATATTGCATAATAGAAAAAATATTTATAATTGTCTGATATTTGCATTTCACTGGGAATTCTGTGTTTTATTTGGTAAGTCTGGCCACCTTCCTCATCCTCAGCCCACTATTCAGTACAGAGGGATTCCTACCTGCAGTAACCCCTGCCCTTTCTTATTGATCTCTGTACTCAAAGCTCCTAATGCTGAGATCTAAGCCTCCTGCAACCAAATGTAATGACAGGAGTAGTCAATTTAATTAGAGATCTTAAAGACATTCACATTATTCACAAGGTATAAAAGACTCTCCTGGCCTCTTCTCTGAGCTCTCTCTCTCCCCTGGTCATGACAGATGTTAACAGTTTCTTGTGAATTCTGAGATATTTTATTTTATGCATTTTCAAAAAAATTCACACTCACGTGTTTTCCACCCCATTTCTTTTCCCACAATGGTGAGTGTGGTGGTGGGCCCTTCATATGCTCCGATTCAGTATCTGCAAATTCAACAAAAAATATTGAAAATCTGTGGGAAAAAAGACTCGCAGCTGTAATGAACACGTGCAGACCTTTCCTTGCCACTGCTCCCTGAGCGACACAGTGTACACACAGCTGTACCCTGGCACCGGCATTGCATCAGGTATTATCGGCAACCCAGAAGCAAGGTGTGTGGAAGATGTGCACCCCTGCGGGTATGAGGGACCCCATACCCAGTGCAAGGTCACGTTTTCCTCTAGTAGCTTTAGTTAGCGCTTGCACTTGGTCTTGGCTCCACATTGGGCTGACTTTTGCACCTGGCAAGGCAGGGGTGGAGGTGGCTCTTCTGCATACTGCACAGCTGGGAGGGTGGTCTCCACCCCACCAAAGGGTCCTACGACCTTCATCACAAATCAGCCTCTTGTTTACGGGTGTGTGCTGTGTGGTAGGACTCTTTCCCCTCTGTTCTCTTCCCCTTCAAACATTTCTTCCCTTCCTTGCTCATTTTCCCTTGTGAACTTGAAAATCAGCTGCCTCATCTCCCACTCCCCCAAATAAAAAAATCTGCCAATCTTACTTTTACTTCAAATGTAGAAATTTACAGGCTAATTTAGGAAAAACTGGCATTTTTCTGATTTTGAGTCTATTTGTTCGAGAACATTTATTCATATTTTTCTCCATTTAAGTTTCTTTATATTTCTCAGCAGCCCTTTAAAGTTGTCTTTATTTATTTGTTTTAACTAGTTATACATGACTGAATAATAAATACACTTGACACATCCTGCATAAGTGGAGTGTAATTTCTCATTCTTCTGGTTGTACATGACGTAGAATCACATGGGTCGTGTAGTCCTATATGTACATAGAGAAGTAATGTCTTATTCATTCTACTATCCTCCTACCTTCTTACCCGCTCCCTTCCCTTCACTCCCTTCTACCTAATCTAATGTAACCCTGTTTTTCCCTAGCCCCACCGTTATTGCAAATTGGCATCCAAATATGAGAGAATACATTTGGCCTTTGGTTCTTTGGGATTGGCTTATTTTGCTTAGCATGATATTCTCTAGTTCCATCCATTTACTGGCAAATGCCAACATTTCACTCTTCTTTAAGGCTAAATAATGTTCCATTGTGTGTGTGTGTGTGTGTGTGTGTGTATGAATATATATATATATATATATATATATATGATTCCATTGTCTAGCTATTGTGAGTTGAGCTGCTATAAACATTGATGTGGCTGTCTCACTGCAGTCTGCTGATTTTAAGTCCTTTGGGTATAAACCAAGGAGTGGGGTAGCTGGGTCAAATGGTGGTTTCATCCCAAGTTTTCTGAGGAACCTCCATACTGCTTTCCATAATGGTTATACCAATTTGCAGTCCCAAAGAAACATTTTTATTTAAAATACATACTTGGGTCGGGCATGGTAGCTCACACAGTAATCCCAGTAGTTCAGAGGTTGAAATACTAAGATCAAAAGTTCAAGGCCAGTGTCAGCAACGTGGTGAGGTCCTAAGCAATTTAGGGAGACCCTGTCTCAAAATAAAAACTTGAGAAAGGAAAGGCATGCGCTCAGTGTCAAATTGCCTGGAGTTAAATCTCTAGTATCAATAAGACAAAATGCATTCTTGGATTAAACATCTGCTTTATTTTAAAAAACTAAAATTTCTAACATTAATAAATGAAAAATTATGAGCTAGAAGTCAAAATATATCAACTTATCTTTTAATTGGTCCCTTTCCTCAGGAAATCTACGATTTAGTTGAAGAGAAAATATCCATTCACCTCAAATAATCAAGGAGGCATATGCTAGCTATCTTACAAATGATTTCAGAATTCTGACCACTCTGTCAGTTTAAAAAATCAGCAGGATGTCACAGTCTGGGCTTCAAAGTGTTTGAAATCTCCATAAAGCAACTGTTACCTACAGTATGTGACTTTACTTGGCCCCGAGAATTTTGCAACCCCCAGACTAAAAAGCAAACAAATCAACAGCAACAGAAAGCCACAGTACTTGAGTGTCTTACATAAACTGGAAAAATGACATGTGCCCGAGCAGCCTGTGCATACCTCCCAAGAGAGCTGTGGCCTTGTCATGTCCCTTAGCTAAGAAGACTGGCATCTTAGAGAGTTTGAGATGAGCAGTGATTTAAATGAGATGCAAGTTTATTTCAATCTTAAGCAAATTCATAGTTTGACAGTCCAGGGCTGGGGGCAGTCCCCACTGCGGAGACCAGGCTTCCTTCCCAAGGCCTTTGCCTAGTCCAGATGCCTGCTGGGCACTAGTGCTGTTCTAGGAGGCAGGACGAATGAAATAAAAGGCTGGAGCAAAGCTTCTCTCAGGAGTCCTGTTAGTGGTTCCTTCAGTAATTGATTGGCTGGAGCTTAAAGGAGGAGTCACTCTAGTTACCAGGGAGCAGTGAGGTCTGGGAAATGCAGTCTCTCAGCTGTCCCAAATAATTTCGTGTCATTCCTGGAAGTCACCTCGCCTTGTCCTTGAGTCTTTCCTCCTGCATCCCGGCTCAGGTCCTGCCGGGGGAAGGCGCCTTCCTTCCTGTCCAATGCGTCCCTGAGTTTTGAGCTCTTCTGAGCCCACCCTGACCCACCCCATCTCTGGGTCGTAAGGAAGGAAGGGAAGGGGGAGGGTTGGGGTGAGGCTCCCTGATTGGTCCAGGGCCGCACCAGACTGGGAGCTCTGAGGGAGTGAGGGTTGGGAAACGGAGCCAGCCAGAAAGGTCAGCTTTCTGACGTCTTCTGGCAATTTAAAAAATTTGTTCTTATTATTTCTATTAAAGATTTTTTGATGCCGGAATTGAACCAGGGCCTCACACATGCTATAACTCCAAGCCTTAGTGATTTTTTGAAAAAGCTGTTCTGTCAGGATGATCTAGTAAAAATATCTAAGCCTTCCTTAGATAAGAATATGGTATTTTAATATACAAAAGTCAGATGCATTTGGTTTACTAAAAACAAAACAAATAGAAAATACACATGAGAACAGGCAGAGAGAGGAAAAGGAAAACGCATTCACTAATCTCCCTCCTCTCCCCCTGGCACTTCCTCCAGACCTTCCCTTCACAAGGTCAGTCCTGCAGAAGGCGCACAGGGACACGTGTGACATTTGTGACACTTGGAGCTTGTTCAGCCTGATCTTAAAAGCCCTGTTTACCACTGGATTCAAATTAACCTTTCATCAAAATTGTTAAGCAAGACAGGCTTTCTATGGGTTTCCAGAGGGCAGGGAGCAGGTCAGAGGGCTCTGTCCAGAGAGCAGTGCCTCACCCCAGGGACGGAAGCAGGGAAGGTGACCTCACTCCCCAGAGCCTTGGGAGGCTGGGGAGCTACAGGGCAAGCTGGGGTCTAGTGTCTAAGAACTGAGGAGCTCAGGGTCATTCCTGCTGCAGGGGTCAGCAGCACTGCCACTGCAGGGAGAGTGGTCACTGCAGACCAAGCAAGACAACAGACACCAGTACAGTTTAAAGGTACTCAGTATGGATTTCACCAGCAGAACAGAAGAACCGGGCCTGAGGGAGTAGCTCAGTGGTGAGCGCTTGTTTAGCATGCACTAGGCCCTGGCTTCCATTTCCAACGTCACCAAAAAAAAAAAAAAAAGTAAAATCTGTAAACTATTCATGTTAAAGGGATTTTTAATGTGTATTTTTTTATATTTAAATCACACGTAATAATTGTGCATATTTATGGGATATGGCATGACTTTTTTTTTTTTTGTACTGGGGATTGAATTTAGGGACACTTGACCACTGAGCCACATCCCAGCCCTATTTTATATTTTATTTAGAGACAGGGTCTCACTAAGTTGCTTAGTTACTTCACTTTTGCTGAGGCTGACTTTGAATTCACGATCCTCTTGCCTCAGCCTCCTGAACCACAGAGATTACAGGCATGTACCACAGCACCTGACATGACATTTTTATATATATATACACAATGCGGAATGATGGGATTAGGTTTTATCATTCCTTTGTGTTGGGACATTTAAAATTCTGTCTGCTGGCCATTCTGAAACCTTTGATTAATTGCTGCCAGCCTAGTGACGGGACCTTTCATAGCAGGTAGTGCTTGTGCCCTCTGATGAGAGCAAGTCTAGAGCCACGTTGGCCGGCCTGGGGAGCCTTGGACCTGGTCCTGGGTGGGAGCTTCTGTGGCTGAGCCTGACAGTTTGCAGGAGGGGGCAGAGACAGGCTGTCCTCCAGGTGCAGTGTGGTTGTGGAGTTCGTCCTAAACACCAGGCGACCCTCACAGGCGGTGGTGCTGGAGATGTGGCCACAGCCCATTTGGCCGTGCTGTGTGCCTCCCTGTCCATCTGCCCCAGGGGCGCTTTCTTAATCTGGCTGAAGGTAATGTGTGGTCCTTCCTAGGCGACCACCCCTGTGGCTGGTGGCAGCGTTGCCCTCATAAGCCCAGCACTGTGGGCCACTGGATAAATCTCATTCTGGCTGGCGGGCAGCTCAGGGGTAGAGTGCCTGTTCCCCTGTGCAGGGCCCTGGGTCTGATCCCCAGCACAGGCTGGTGACTCTGTGTCTTGGTTAACGGCCATCTCCCCTTCTGTCCCCTTCCCATCTCAAACCACCCTTCTCTCTCTGGAAGGAAGGGAAGCAGCTGGTGGCAGATTCTGCTGCCGGGAGCTCTCCTGGGTTGGGGCGTGAACCTCACTCTTCACACCCTTGCTTTACCTTCTCAGAGCCGCTGCTCCAGGGGCCTCAACTACCCTGGCAGGGAGCCTGGGGCCTTCCTCCCAAGCTGACTGAGGTCACCTGTGATTGCTCCCTCCTGGCCTCTTGCCTGGCTCAGCTCCATGATTGAAGCCCCACAGAGCCCCTTCTGTTCCCCAGGCACTGGCCAGTGTGGCCGTAGTTGGGCAGCTGCGCTTCGCGTGGTCAATGGCCAGATTCCGGCCCAGGGGACATGCCCATGCTTTGCTTCTTGATGAAAACCCTAAAGCAAAGGTGCAGCAGCTCCAAACACCCTCTGCCAGAGGCGGCCATGCTGCGTGTCTGTGAGGGCCTCGCCCTGTCTGGCTGCCTCCTGCCTGGCCACCAGCTGAGTGTATGACCAATGGGGAGACCTCTGTGGTTTTTCCCACTGCTCCTCCTCCAACAGGGCACCTGGGAGTTCTCAGGAGTACTGAGATGCTTCTAGAAACAGGGGTGAGGAGACTTGTCCTCTGTGCACACCTGGGGCTGGAGAGGGGACTGAGGGGTGAGTGGGGAGAGACCCAGGTGAACCAGAACCAAGACCCGGTTTACCTGAGCAGCAGCTTGACCTCCCAGCAGGTTCCAGACACACGCGTTTGGAAACTTCTCTCTAGATCTCTAGGACTCAAGCTTGTGCGTTTCATTCTGAGATCCTAGCAAGTACTCAGAGTCCCCAGGAGTCCAGAGAATGGACTCTAGCCTCCCCACACTGGGAGGCCCATTAACTTACTTTTTTTTTTTTTTTTTTGAGGGAGAGAATTTTTATTATTTTTTAGTTTTTCGGAGGACACATCTTTGTATGTGGTGCTAAGGATCGAACCCGGGCCGCACGCATGCCAGGCGAGCGCGCTACCACTTGAGCCACATCCCCAGCCCACCATTAGCTTAAGATAATCATCCTATGAGTTGTGAAGATCAAACTGAGAAAGGTGCCAGGCAAAAAGAGGATGCTAAGTATGGCATTTAGCCAGATCCTGTCTCAAAATACAAAATAAAAAGGGCAGGGTGTGGCCAGTGGTTAAGCACCCCTGAGTTCAATCCCTGCAAACACCCATCCCCCCAGAAAAGAAGGCAGCAAAGGAGAAGAAGAAATAACCCTAAGGAGGCAAAAACACTGTCAAACCAGGACACATTTCTTTTTCTTTAGAATATCTATATCAACAGAATGACAGGAGGGTATACTTAGAAACATTTTTATCATAAATCATTTTTGTGCACATGTATCGCCAGCTGGCCAGACTGGGTTCAAAGGAGCTGGCTGTATCAATAACTATGAAACACGAAGAAGAGACCACAGAGCCCACAGCGTAAGTTTCTAAGGCAGGACAGCTCGGTGACCCCAAGGGTCAGCTCCAGTGCTGGAAGGAACAAGAGAGGAAGCACACCCCAAACCCCTGTTTTTATTTAGGGGAAAGTCATTTGAGAAAGTTCCACCCAAATAATGCAAGGGATTGGGTTTCGAAGGGTGGATTCTCGCTTGGTGATCTCTTGTGGTCAGCAGATTGACCGATATCTTGGAAAGCCGCACCCATCTCAGGTGCTGTGTGGGATCACAGGCAGAACGAGAGAAAGGGCACACATATGTCACACAGCCCAATCAGGCAGTACCACCAGGCCAGTCCCGTCATATACTCACATACGCATAGCTCACAGACACAGCCCTTGGGTGGCTCACAACACGCATGTATAAAAGAAGATGTAAATGACATAAATTAAAATATTCTGGTATAGTAGCACACGCCTGTAATCCCAGCAACTCAGGTGGCTGGGGCAGGAGAATGGCAAGTTCAAGGCCAGTCTCAGCAACTTAGCAAGACCCTGTCTCAAAAATTAAAAAGGACTGAGGATCTAGCTCAGAGGTAAAGCACCCCTGAGTTCAATCCCCAGTATGAATCATTCAGTCCCCAGTGTGAATAGATGTTCCTAGCTAGGCCTGGTGGTGTGTGCCTGTAGTCCTGGCCAGGGGGCAGGTTGAGGGAGGAGAATTGCTTGAGCTCAGCAGTTTGAGGTCCACCCGGATTCCATCTCAAAGAAAAAAAGTGTGTGTGTGTACACGCATGCACACACACATTCTTAATTTCTGCCAGACATCTTACCAGTTCAGTTACTGGTGGAAGTCCAAGGAGTTCCAAAGGGGGACCTCAATCATAAGGAGTGGAGTTCTTAACAAATGTTGCAGAAATGAATTCAAGGATGCCTCAGAGACACAGAAATTCATTTAGGAAAGCAAGGAACACACATGGAAGGGAGAACGTGGACCATGTGAAGAGTGGCAGATGGCTGGGGATTCTCAGGTTTTTCTTTTAAAGGACACTTGGAGAGAGGGCTCGGGTGAGGAGGTGCCCGGAGCTGGCCTGGGTCTGATGGTCAAGGTGGTTCATGGTGTCTATTCTCTGGATCCTCAGGCTGGTCTCCACTACCTGAGGGGTAGGTGTCCATCCCCAGGGCCGCAGATGCCCTTGTTTACCCATCCCAGAGAAGAGCTTGAAGGACTCAGCGGAGAGGGTTGGGCATTTTATTACTCAGTCCTTGGCAGTGGCAGCGGGGTTCAGTGGAGGCCTCACCGTGCCTACCGGCGGGGGCTGCACCGGAGAGGCCACAGGCCCTAACAGGTGGCTTGCCGCAGATGTTCCAGGAGCACACTCCTTACTTTACGACCAGGGTCAGTCTGTTCAACTCCTCTCCTAGACTGGGGAAAAGGGAGGTGGCCAGCCACCTGAGTCCATTCTCTTTGTTACCACATTCTCTAGGATCTTCTTATCTCCTGGCAAGCTTTCCTAGGCACCTGTCAGTGTTTAACCCAGTAGTAGATAACACTGGAAGGATTTTCTTAAAAAATCCTGTCCTTGCTTAGTCTGTATTACCTGTGCACGAGGTGATTTGTGTAGGTGGGTGAATCTCCACTACCTCCAAGGTTCACAGAGAATGAGAGGCCTGGGAGGAACTGGCTTAGGGAGACCGAGGCTGGGAAGGCATGTAGACCTCCACGTTAAAATCTTATTTCCTTAACTTCTTTTGCTCCCTTCCTACCCACCTTTCACTTCTTCTGTCCCACCTCAGTTTCTATGGCCGGCCACACAGAGCTGCTTGGTGCTGGCAGGAGCTCGGGCGGGCACAGAGCTGTGTAAGAGTGCTCCACTTTTGCTGCTGTTGTTGCTGCAGCTGGGAATGGAACCCGGGGCTGTGAACTTGCTAAGAACTTGTACTGAGCTACACCTCCAGCCCCTTCGTGTGGTTTTGGAGATGTTCTTCCAAGCCTCAGACACCCATGCTGCATGGTTCACGTTCACACACAAGCCACAGCATGTAATCCTGCCTGTCCCTTGGCCAACTGCAGCTGTAAGACATCTGAGGTCAGAGGTGGCAAAATGAGAAAGTATTTACATGCTAGAATTGAAGAAATGGAGCAGTATGATTTGTGTCATCATCTCACAGGTCTGGGCTGTGAGATACTGAATACACAAGTGGAAAACGGCCAGACCATATCTAAAAGTAGGACCTTGAGCCATAACCTGCAGCAATAAACTCAACAAACCGGCCACCCAGGAAGCGGCCTGCTATCAGCAAGACTTGTAGGAAGCCAGAGTGCTATATCTAATAATTCAGGAAGCTAAACAATAACTTCTGCAACAATTAATCCTACATGGCCAGGACTCCATCGGTGACTGACAGCTTCCCTGTTTTTTATGTCTTCTTCCAACTCAGGACCGACCTGAGAAAGCCACCCATGTTCCCTGCTCCATCACATGGGATGCCACACTTCTAGGTAGCTGTGTGCTGTTTTTGCACGTTATGCCAGCAGCTGCCAGGCAGTGCACACTGAAGCTGTTCCCCTTTTCCACCTAAAACCTTCCCGGTCCCCTGTCTGCATTCAGTGTGTGCCAAGGTCCTTTGATGGTGGCCGGGTCCTATGCCGTACAAGTCTGAGTTCATTGCTTTGCGCTTCTCCTTTGGTGGGTTTTTGCTATTTCCACAGCCCACTGAGGCAGGCTTCTTGGAACTGTACTCACCCTTTGAACCAGCCCCTCTGGACAGATGGCTGCCTGGAATGTGACTCTGAGGGAGTTTGCGCCAGCTTTGTTGTTTGCACACTTACCTACTCTGTTCTTCCTTCCTGTCTCTTTTCTGTTTTCCCTTTGAAGACCTAGAGGCCAATCTGGCTGTACCCGAGTTGCTGCCTCTGAAGGCTGCCATCACCCTCTGCGAGCTGCGGAATGGCGCCCCCTGCAGTTTCACTGGCTTCACTGCTGCTGGTGGTGACCCTGGCAGGTAGGAGACCAGGGCTGGGAGCTTGTGCCACTGGGCCTTGTCTAAGTAACTCAGGTCCACTCAACACCAAGGTGCGGTGTTTTTGCTTTCCAGTAGATTTGGTTTTCGTGTAAAAAGCAGACCTTATGCACAAGTGGTTTTCTGAAGGGATTTTTTTTTCTTGGGCATGCCAGGCAAGCACACTACCAGCTTGCATCCCTGATTTTATAGAAACTGGAATTTAAATTTTTTATTCTCATGACTATTTGGTGGGAAAATAAAATCACATTTAATATATCTTAGGAAAAATTTGTATTTGTAGAATTACAAGACTTACATCATAGGTATTTCTGGAAGTATCAGACTCTTTTTTTCTCATAGGTCTTTATTTTAATTATACTCAATTTGCTAATAGTGGATGCACTTGCACCATAAAATCATTGGAGAGTCTCAGCTCTGATGGCCCAGGACACCAGCCGAACCAGGGAGAGGGCACCAGGGGTTGAGGATGGAGATACACTGGGAAAACTGTTCTGCCGCAGTCCGGCTGCAGCAAACTAAGGGGGGTGACGAACAACTTGTGTACGTTGATACAGCAGGAGTGGAAGCCGTTTATTGCAGGACAGGAGCAGTATTTATACATTCCACACAGCTTATCTAATTAGCATAAACTAGATACATCAGTCAACCAATCAGGAATCTCCACACTTAATGGCTCGCTTTTGTTACTTCTCAAACCACTCCCTCTGGCATTTTGCCAGGCACCATCCAGACTTGTCTACGAACTCTAACATTCCCCTGGCAAAATGCCAGGCGCCATCCTGACTTGTTCACAGACTCTAACACTGTTCATTTACAGACTTCGTCAACCATCATGAGGCCATGGTGAGGATAGCCTGAGACCCTTGTCCTGGGGCCTGCACTCCAGGTCTGCTGAGTCAGAACTCCTAGGGCATGGCTCAGAGATCTGGGGTTTCAGCTAGCACCTGGCGGTGGTTCAGAAGACCTAAATTTTGGGAAGCACTATTTTAGATGATGCAAGGGCCACTTTAGAAAGTTCTGCCCATCATGCTAGTTTACCACCCCCATCTACTCCTGTCACCGCTAGTGTGCAAGATAGAATGTTAAACATGCTCTGAAAAATACCTTCGTTAATATTAATGTGTAGACATCCATTTTTTAAACACAAAGGAACATTTTCCCATTCCTTTTTGTTCTTTTTTTGAGACGACAACTAAGTTAATGAAATTAATGATTGTAGGGTTCTATATAATTAAGACCAAATAGGTTTTAGTGAGATGCTGGCTCTGTCTGCCATTTTCTTTTGAGGTACCGTCCACTAGTTCACAAATTCAGTTCCTAAGTTACTGAGTCCCAATAATGTTATCTGCAATTTGCCTTTGTTAAATGCTAACCAGTGATTTGATTGTCGACAATCAAATGCCTACAATGTTCATGGATTGGGTTAGGATTTAAGAGCATACAATTACTGACAGTTCCTTGGTTCCAGGAATTTGGTGCTCCTTCAGTCAAATGTGCTGTAAAGATGGTAAAGTGATTATGAAACTTGGACAAAGCAAAAATGATTTTGTTGTCAGCAGCCACCTTCCTGATTTCCTTATTTAGCAGTAATGTCTCTGCTTAAGTTTTGCAGAACATAGGAATGGTCTGCCCCGTGGCCTCCTCCCGCCCAGTTGAAACTGGCTAAGCTTGAGTTGAAGACGTCTTCCACAGGAAGTTCTCTTCACCCCTATAACTATGTGTGCTCCAAGGTCACAGCTTTCCCTATGTGGTGGTTCCTGTGACGTAGTTTAAAATTTGGCTCTTGAGCTTTCTGGGAGCCAAGGCCAGAAATGAACATGATTTTTCTCTGAATCACTTTGTCCAAAGGAGATGACCCAACTATTTCTCAAGGAAACTAAAGCATATCTTGGCATTCATGTGTGAAATAATGGGTCTAGCTTGGGTCTTCATTTAAAGGCCACTCAGAGATGCAGTGATACCTCTAAACACAATGGTTTTGAGAGTGGAGTTGGGAGTGGGAGATTCTCTCTATTCTTCACCTCTCATCATCTTTGATCTTGATGAGATGCTATTTTGTGATACTCAGCTGGAGTATATCACTACTTTCTCCATATCACAGATGAAGCTCTTTTCTAGAAAATAAAAGGACAAAACTATTTGGATGATTTTAAAGAGTAGACTTATGTTTGAGAAGTGCCACTTCATTTTAGTGTGTTGCTATCTTATGCACTGGAGAAGAAACACATCTAGGATACCTAATTCGTATTAAATTAGACTAAACAGGAATGGAGGTGTAACTCAGGGGCAAGGCCCTGGGTTCCATCTCCAGTGCCAACAAATAAACAAATAGGACTAAATAGTATTTTCATAGAGTCAAGGTTTGGCTTTGGGTTATTTTTAAACTTATGGTGTGTGCAAGGAAACATAAAAATAATTCCTAGGCTGTGTATAGCCTTTTACACTATTTCCAGTTAGAACAACCTCTGACATTCCTTCATATGAAAAAAAAAAAAACAAAAACTCAGTTATTTAAAGAATCATTAGTGATGAACCTAACTAGGGAGGAAATCCCTTGTCATTCTGAGTTCTGCAGCAAAACTTTAATACAATGCTTTTAAAATTGTATGTGGCAAGGCCAGTTTGTGTCCAATCTGTCATGGACTGATTTTTCTGTAAAATACCAAACAATTAAGAATACAAGGGAAGTGATTTTGCCCTTGAATTTCAGGCAATGACACCTTTCTATAGAAGCTTCTCAAAGCTGGTCTGACATGGAGTTGGTGGGAGTGAGTTATAGTAGACCACTTCAGTAGTGTCATCGCCTGCGGTGGTTACTGCCTTCTTCTCGTTATTGAGAATCTGATTAAGACTACTTGGTTCTAGATATGTACAGAGAACAACCTTTTCTCAATCTTGGATATTTCTCTGTTGACTGATCTGTCATCAGAATAACCTGTGAAATTAAAAAAAGAAAAAATCAATTGCCAACTGCAACCAAAACCCCAAAGATATGATGCTGTTCCCAGAAGTAAACCTGTGTGACTTAATTTTACGTGAAGAGCAAAGTATTGTGAATGATGTAAAACGATATGCACGTGGAGAAGGTTTCTGCTCACTGAAGGGCATGGAGTCGTGAGGCGCTGGAAGACTGCGTGGTGTGTGGATAGGGGGAAGGGCCTGCGGACGGAAGGTGGAAGGACGAGGGGTGGATGGGTGGGTGAGTGGAAGACGGATACGTGGGGGAAGGTAGCTAGCTTGGTGGATGGACTGTCATGTTGCAGTGGTCTTTCTAGGAGACGGGGTGTCCCGCTTCCAGAGTGGCATGCCTGCAGGGCGCCTCTGTCCTCACTGTGCACTGCCTGCTGCAGGTGGTGCCTGTCAGCAGTGCAGCCAGGGGAGGACCTACCCCAACGCCGTCATTCCGGCCAACCTGGAAACCGTCAGAATCGTGCCAGTGCCTCAGACCTTCTCCCTGGGGGCCTGTACGGCCGCGTGCTGCGACCTGCCCAGCTGCGACCTGGCCTGGTGGTTCGAGGGCCGCTGCTTCCTGGTGAGCTGCCCGCAGGAGGAGAACTGTGCGCCCCAGAAGACTGGCCCGCTCAGGTCGTACCTCGTGTTTGTGCTCAGGCCCGAGGGGAGGCCC
>NW_025999913.1:18307271-18468661 GCF_001458135.2 Marmota marmota marmota | reverse complement strand
CGGGCGCGAGGTGGGTGTGCGAAGGGCGCTGCGCGGGGGCGCGAGGTGGGTGTGAGCGGGGGCGCGAGGTGGGTGTGCGCGGGGCAGGCTGCGCGCGTCGCCAGGCCCCTCTCGAGGCACCTGCCTGGCCTGGAGCAGAAAAAGTGACCGTCTCGCGGAGCCTTTCAGAGAACAAACCCTCTGCCCCTTTGCGGTGCTTCTGTAACAGAAATGAAAGTTGGTGACATTGCGTTGCTTGAGGAGTTCGCTGGTTTATCAGACTTTTTTTTTTTTTTTTTTTGAATGATCTCGCAGGTGCTAAAGCCTTCCCAGAGTCCTTCTGCCAGCCTGGGGTTCAGGCCAGCCGCCCTGGAGGAAAGCTCTGCTCCCACAGCCACCCCGCAGAGCGCAGAGTGCAGCATCCCAACCGTCCCCAGTAGTGCTGTCCCTCCTGGGTCCACTCCGGGGCCACCCGTATCTCCTACCGCTGCTCCCAGGACAGGTAATCCCAACTGGAAGGACTGTGCTGACACGTGGTAGAGTACGGCAGCTCAGCTTTTAGAGTTTGCTGTTTCCTCCAGGCTTGGCTCTGAGCAGCTGCCGTGTGCCAGCAGCAGTGCTGGGTACTGGCCGTAAAAGATGAGGGAGACCTTGTCGGCCCCTCGGCCGCGCCGCAGTCCAGGAGAGGAGGCGGGCCGCTGTGCTGTCGGGCTGGATAGAATCTGTCAGTGCTGCGAGGCTGCTGTGGGAGCCCAGTCTTTCTAGAGGAGGTGACACTGGCATCCAGTGCACCCGCTAAAATGGGTCTGGAGAGCAACGAGTGATGTCGTAGTGACAATGGAACTCGCTGAGGCTTGCAGAAGCCAGGGACTCTGCTCAGCACTTCCACCGCAGGGAATTTGGACTTTCCCTGGAAAGTTTGGACAATGCCGTTCTTTGAAATAAAGCTGACAATAAATAACAGAAAAAAAATGAACAACAAATTCATTAACAAAGAAACAGAAGCCAGACACAAAATATGAGGCTGAAACACAGGCCTTTTCATGGAGACAGGGAGGCAGGCAAATAGGAAATTTGGGGGAGCTGGATAGTGAATTATTTTTAGGGTGGATAAATGGGCCCAGAAGAACTGACAGTGGCCCAGTTCCTCTGGGTTCTAGAGGTGATATTTGAATTTCAGTCTGATGGCCAGTGTGTGGGCAGTGAGAAGAATTCACAGAGACAAGGACCGGCCTTCAGAGAGGTTATTTGGAGGAGGATCACTGGGGAAGCACAGCAGGGACAGGTCAGAGGGGGTCTGGGCTCACATGCACTCCTGAGTTTTTCATTCCCTTTGGTGGACACTTTGCTAGGAGTGGTTTAGGGCAAGCAAGGAGCGACTCGAAGACTTCTGTGCCTTGCCCATTATGCTTAGTGTGCATGTCCAAATGCTTATTTCTGGTTTGACTCTGGGTTCATGAGATGCAAGTAATGAGTATGAGGTCTTAGACTCCAGCTTTCCCTTATTGGGGTACTGTAGGTCAAATGTGGGTCTCTGCGGATGCTCCTCAGGATGGTTGGGCAATCTGTTGAAAAACAGGATCTTGTTTATTCTTCAGGGGAAGTTAGCTTCTCTGATACCACAATGGGCAGGATAAAGGGCAGGCCCTTAGCCTCAGTCACCTCTGCTAACAGAGGTGGGTGGAGCCTGGGACAGGCCCCTCATCCAACCTTCTTGAGTCTTCCTCCTGTGCAGAGAGTTTATAAGATTGTGGTTCTAAGAAGACATGGCAGTTGTGTTCCAGTTTGGGCAACCCAATCAGGTAGGAAAAAGCTTTGCAGACAGCCTGCCCTCACACCGGGAGTGGAAACAAGGAAAAGCCAGATTACCCATTTGCCCCATTGGTTACCTGAGATCCCTGATTAGGAAACCGATTTCAACTTCCTCTCCATTGGCTACTTTAGGAAGCCTAATTAGAATACTGTCCAATTTACCCACTGGTCATTTAAAAATACTGCACCTGCAGTGGGAGTTGTCATGGTAATGGGACACTGTGAAGAAGGACACGACTGGTCTCCCTGTCTTTGCCTCCAATGGCATCCTTCTGTTACCCTGCTCTGCCATTTTGGAGTCCCTGAACTCCTACGTAAGACTTGACCCTTGGCAAGCATTCTGGGGTGGCACGTTCTTCCTCCATAGACCCAGAAAGGAGGAAGAGCCCATGGACTGTGTATTGCAGAGGCTTCAGTGAGGAATGAAAAGCTTCTATTAGATTGTCTAATAAAGAAGTTTCACGCTATGGAAGACCGAAGCGTCCTGTCTACTGAGCTTTCCTGTGGTGATGTATTTTGAGGATTATGTTCTCTTGAGCAAGAATAAAATCAACCTAGTTGAGAATAAAGAGGACTGCATTTTTGTGGGGCTAATTAGGATTGCAATCTGAGAAAAAATAGATCCTCGAAGTCTTAACAATGTGCTCTAGGGTTTTACAAAATGGTGGCTATATTTAGAGTTTAAAAGCACAAGAGAGGCCTGGTCATTACATCACTGGTCGGTCAGGAACTGACTGGTGCTGGCAGAAGGTAAGGTTGGTGTGGATTCCGTCCCTGATAGTTGGGGGGAGGGAAGGAGGGCTCCCTGTCCAGCAGGTCAGCCGTGGCTCCAGTCCAACTTGTCTTAGACCTGACTAACAAGGCCCTGCTGACTCGTTTTCAGTGCCCTGAGCCAATGATACTCAACTTTGATGTTTTTTTATTGACACCTCTTTACCTTTTTAATTTACTTTGATCCTGAGCTTCAGAAAGAGCTAATGGTGGAAGAGAAGCTGTGTGGAATATGGAAAAGGAAACTGGCCTTGGAATCAGGATCCTTGGGTTCTAACAGTCCTACTGTCAATGTAAAATAAACTCTGCTTTCAGGAAATAAGAAATTAGTTTATTTTGAGTCAAATATTAGTGGCCATGGCCCAGGAGCACAGATTTGGGTCACCCTGAATGACATGCTCCTCCATGAAAGAGATTAACCTTCATAGCCAAAGCACAAAGAAAACGATAAATCAATGTATTAATGAACACTGGTGGGGACATTAGGTAGGTGGCTACAGTAAAGCAGAAAAGCTTGTGACCAGAATTTTAGAGTTAAGGCCCAGCTCGGGGATCTCAACAGACTAGATCCAGCCACCCATCTGAAGGACCAATCCAAGAGCCCATCAGTGCAAAGACAGGGAAGGAATGTGTAGCCCACCAGAGACACAAGGAGACCCACATCCTCAGTCCTGTCTTGCGGGGGGAGCATAGACCAGGGATCAGAGTACTCACAGTTAAGGAGTCTTGGTCAAACTGATACCGCCGGTCATGGTTACGAGTTCTGCTCCCTCAAATGTTGAAGTTTGAACATTAGAGAAGCACGCTGAGTCAGGCATAGAAAGCAGGGTTTATTTAAAAAGGGGTAACATGGACTTCTCCCTGGAGGCAGAAGGGGCCACAGCTGGTGTCCTGGTATCCCAAGAAGGAGGTGTTCTGCCCTTTTCTATGTCCCAGGCTTCCTCTGTTCTCCTGCCTTCTCCCTCTTCTCTTTCTCCTTCCTGTGTAAGTGACTAGGCCCAGGAGTGCTCAGTGGGATGCCCAAAAGGTGGGGAACAGGTGGGCTGCAGGGGGAAGGGCAGGATGGAGCAGCCCAGGACACATTAACAACCTTCTAGCTCCCCGTAGGGAGGGGCAATTCCTGGGACAGGTGACCTTAGCAACAGGTTGGAGCAGGGACAGGTTCTGGATAAGGGTGGAGGAAGGGCTCTGGAGGAGTTAACGTCTCAATCCCTCAGGGGACAGTCTCCAACTAGCTGGACTCACTCAAATTGGCCTGACTCCATCTGACCTGACTCCATTTACCTACCTATACCGCCTGTCTAATTCTGGCTTCAAAACTGTTACGAAACCTCGATCAGTGTCCCCAGTGCCAATCCAGTCAGGAGGACAGGATTTTGACAAAAAGGAACAAGGAGTTTTATTGCTTTACCAGCCAAGGAGAAGCACAGGGGAGTTCTGTGCAATTCCCAGGGAACAGGGGCATTTAAAGAGGTGATTTAAAGCGTGCATCCATGTGTTCCCCGTTGAAGTTGTGATTCACTCGTTAATTTGGGAGATACTCATTTCTGAGATCTTCTAGTGCCATCTCCAAAGTCTGGATTACTTGTTCCTGTGGTGGGTGAGTGCTCAGGACAGATAACTCTGTCTAGGGTGGGGAAGAAAGGTAACCCTGTTTCCCCTGAGATTAGGGAGGAGCTGGGAAAGAGGAAGAGGAAGAAGCACATCCATTTAAAAATTAAGTCCCAGTGGCCGAGTAGTAAGGGTTAATTCAAAACTGGCCTGGTTGATTATTATCCCAGGGTTGGTGGGGGGAGGGTGGATGTTGCCTGGTCAGTAGAGATATTTGTCCATCTGACCTGTTGTTGTGGAATCTAAGCTGATGGCAGGACAGAATGTCTTAAAGCAGAAGGGACAGATTCAAAATGGGGATTGTTAAACCATGAGACAAAGACCACCGACTCCAATTTAAATCCAATTAAAGCAAGCTTGTAATTCCGATCGGCCGGGGCTGTCTCTCCCGAAACCCGTGTGAATAGAAGACAGCACCCCAGCTCTCTAGGAGCACAGCTTTATAGCAAGGAAATTGCAAAAAGTGTGTGTGTGTGTGGGGGTGTCTTGAGAACCTACAGATAACAGGATTTTGACAAGCATAACACAAAGGCAGGTAGTAGGTTAATGGTCTAAATGATTCAGCACTTAGGGAGTAAATTTAGGTCCCGACGTCAGAATTTATGAGGCGCCACTAGAGTTTCAGAGAGGGTTGTTATCTGGTCAGGGAAAGCCAGGCATGAGTGAGTTCAAGGCACGGGCAGGCATTCCAAGCAAGTTTAGAAATCGCAGTAATTTACAGTAAAGCCGAAATTAACTTTTCATGCCTTTGTGACGAGGTGGCTCCCAATCTTAAGAGGGAATTAGGCTGGGGTTATCAGGATTAGAGCCAGGTATGGTGGCTCGCACCTGTAATCCCAGCTACTTGGAAGGCCAAGGCAGAAAGTTTGCAAGTTCAAGACCAGCCTCAGCAACTTATAAAGACTCTCAAATAAAACATAAAAAGGACTGGGGATGTGGCTCACAGCTAGGGTGCCTCTGGGTCCATCCCAGTACTCCCCTCCCCTAAATGGAGGGAGAGATGCTTGAGTTTTTATCCTGCTGTGAGTTCCCCATCAGGCACCTGCGCCCAGCTGCAGGCCCAAGAGTCAGTGCGTTTGGCAACAGCAGCCTGGAAGTCCTTGTTACAGTCCTTCTTACAGGTTGCAGATGTTATCTGAGAGCGAGCTCAGCTTAGGGTCCGTGGGGGCTAGAGGTCTATTAGCTCAAAACCATTCTGAGAAGTTCACTAGTCAGGAGAACGTGGGTGGTACACAGAGGGTGGAAGTAAATGGCTGTATTTCTCAAGGGACTGGCAACCCAAGGAAACTGTGGCTCCAAACCTGCCGCGTTCCATGTCTGCACAGTCACAGTGGCCCTCAGCCCAGACCATGCCGTCTGCAGGATCTTTAACAGAGGCCATTTCTTCAGGGACCTATGGCTTCACTCTCACTGCCATGTGAGGTTGGGAGGATTACATGGTTTTTTGGAAGCCTTTGGAGCAGTGCTTGGCCCAGTTCAATCCGGTATTGAAATCGGTATATCTAATTAAATCCTGGTGGACCAATAAGCATTGGCTAGTTATCCAGGTGGCCCCGGACAGCTTGTTGTGCCTCTCCGGGGCTCCGTTTCCCCACTGTGGGACAGGGGGCCTGGACAGTGAGAGTGACAGGAGGGGGAGCCCGAGGAGGGCTCCAGGCCTCTCAGTGGCTACAGCCTCCGGGGACTGGGACTGAGGGCCGAGGGGGCCTGCCTGAGCTCCCTGTGCCTCCAGCGTCTCCCCGTGGCTGAGACCTCTGGCGAGGGCTCAGATTTTGTTTTCACTGTTTTTTTTTTTTTTTCTGCATTGTGTTTTGACCCATCAAAATGTGGTTTGTGAGTGACACTAGTGTCCAGCCCAGCAGGCCTGCAGAACCATGGCAGGACACAGTGGGGGCGACCCTGGCGCCAAGCCCAGGAGCACTGTTCCGAGTGCTGAGCTGGTGCCCTGTGCTCCTGTTGGAGCCCCTGTCCCGGCTGCTTGAGCTAAAGTGGCCTTTTCATATATCGAGGCTGCCTGAATTTCCTCCTGGCTGCCCAGAACTGCGTGTGTGATCTGCGGCTCAGGAACGCTCATGACTACTGATGGGGAGCCCGGACAGCTGGGGCGGTGGGAGACAGACCCACTCCGCAGCCTTCGCCTTGTTCAGAAACTCACTCAGCCTGACCGTCCTCTTCCCAGCGCCAGCCCACCTGGATGGCTCTGACTCACAAAGTCTGTCTCGAGCATAGCAAGGGCACAGTTCAGTTACTAACCAGGGGGCAAAAGTGACTTCCTTTAAAACGATGAGGCACGATTACAAAACCATGTTATTTTGTTTTATTGAATCTAAGAACAAACCTGTTGTGGGGCAGGGACGGGAGTGGGCACATCATGTGAGGGCATGCATGGTCCCTGGTTTCCTTTCAGTGGAAGAACTGTGGGTGTCGGCGGGAGACAACCTGGTAGTGACCTTGCCCCAGGACCGGGTGGAGCTGAAGGCCTCCGTGGTGCCAGCGCCACCTGCAGGTGAGTCTGACTTTCCTCTGTGACCTTCCAGGGAAGGGCGAGTCGGGGTGGGGGTGGGTGTTCTCCCGGAGCAGGTCTTTACAGTTGTTTTCACAACTCTGGGCAACAGCACCAAGCAAGGTTCTGAGGGAAGACTAGGATTGGATGATCATGAGCAAGGAAGTTTCTTCAAACAGTTTTTTTTTTTTTTTTTGGGGGGGGTACCAGGATTGAACTCAGGGGCCCTCAACCACTGAGCCACATCCCCAGCCATTTTTGATATTTTATTTTGAGACAGGGACTTGCTGAGTAGCTTAGGGCCTCTCTAAATTGCTGCCTCAGCCTCCTAAGCCACACCACGGCCCGGCTTCAGTCTTGAATGGAGTAAGAGATTACACGCACTGCATAACCTTTAATTGCTCAGGATGGAAAACTCAGAACACCATGTGAGAGCAGGGTGTCAGGTAGCAGAGCTCCATCTGTGGGGACTTATGGAGCCCAGGAAATTCCCCCGGAGGAGGGAGGCAGTGTGTGACCAAAGGTTTGTTTGCAGACACCTCATGCCAGCTGTTCAAAAAAAGTCCAGAGTACTTTCTGGAGGTGTCCAGAGCTCTGTTGGCCAGTGGACACTTGACCTATCCCCAGGTGGTCAAATGCCCTTTTCCCTAAGGTAACTCCTTCTTCAGGGCTTTGGCTGTTTGTCATTCAGTTGGGTTCCTTTGGCTCATTCTCCCATCACATGTGGCTGGGATTTTATAAGCAGAGCGGATACCTCCTGACATGCATTTCAATCCTGAGAGGAGGTACCTCATTTTTTTTCTCATATCTGAAGGTGGGAGATGGCTTTAGCTTAACCTAGAGATGTCCAGTTCATTCTCATATCCTTATATAAACCTTATAAAGATCAAATGGGCTGAAATCCCCTTGCCTTTTATTAATAGGAGAGAAAGTACAGTGTATTACCCTCTTAAAACTTACAGGGAGGATCCGACGTAGCACCTGGAAGGAAAGGCTAGCAGAGAGATCGGGGAAGGTTTTTTTCTTTGTAGTTGTTTATTGTTTTCTATTTTCTAAACTTTCTATAAGTTATGTTTTTATAATAATAAAAAAAATATTCCCATTAAGAGGATGAACTGCCAGTCATGGTGGCTCACACCTGTAATTCCAGCAGCTCAGGAGGCTAAGGCAGGAGGATCTCAAGTTCAAAGCCAGCCTCAGCAATTTAGCGGGGGCCTAAGCAACTCAGCAAGACCCTGTCTCTAAATAAAATATAATATAAAAAAAAAAGGGCTGGGGGTGTGGCTCAGTGGTTGAGTTCAATCCCTGGGAGAGAGAGAGAGAGAGAGAGAGAGAGAGAGAGAGAGAGAGAGAGAGNGAGAGAGAGAGAGAGAGAGAGAGAGAGAGAGAGAGGGAGAAGTGGGTGGGTGGGGGAGAAACATTGTTCCTCTCTGCTGGGATGGAGGGTGAAGAGGGGTAGGTGGGGTCAGGGTATGAGGTGTCCACACTCCTGGGCTTATGGCTGTCTCCTCCCTCTCAACCCAGGTTATGAAGTGACCGCCCCAAACCTATAACTGCACCTATTTCTTATTTTCTCTCAGAAACAACCTACAAGTATGAATGGAGCCTAATAAGCCACCCAGCAGATTACCAGGGTGACATTGAGCAAGGTCACAGGCCGACTCTTCACCTCTCCCAAGTAGGTAACTGGACCCAGTTGGCACTGTCTTGCCTGTTGAACCCAGATTCAGGTCTCAGGCAGAGGCTGAGATAGCAGAGCTGCCGGAGCCCATCCAGAAGGAGGACATGCAGCTTAAGCCATGCAGGTAGATTGGGCAGATGGTTACATAAAGGCTTTGGCTAGCGTATCTGCTCAGGGGACAGGCATTGCCCGGCGCCCGCTGTGCAGGGTTAAAGCCTGCATCCTGATCCCGCAGCTTTGCGGCACAGAGCCACCTGTCCCTCACTTCCCAGTCAGGCGTTCCTCAGAGGTGCCCGTAATTCCACTGCAGTCCCAGATTGCTTTGCCTGTGGGACATTGCTCTGAGATAAGGTCCCCAGGAGGAAGCTGCCCTCTTCCTGACTGACTGATCCTGAGACCTGGTTTCCCACAGAGCACCCTGTCGTTGTCACCTCGCGAGACTACACAGCTGAAGTTGCCACACCCCTTATGCCACCTCTTGTCACTGAGCTCCATTGCTTAGTGTGCTCCCCAGACCATCAGCGGTTCCAGGCTGGGGACCTGGGTTAGTGGGGCAGTGGCCGGTTCCATCCCCAGCTCTGGGAAAAAAATAAAAGGTGCATGATTTCCATGCATTTGAGATCTGCTGCCCCCGGCTGGTCCATCTCTATCTATACTCAGGCCTCTGTAGGCCTGTGCTGGCTGTAACTAAGCGAAAGGGCCATCCAGCTGACCTCCATGTCCTGGAGTTCAGGTGGCCACCAGACGGCAGTCTCTGAACAGACGGGATGGGGGCTTTCTCCTGAGCCCCTCCTTGCCACACCAGGGATATTCTAGCCCCTCCAGGGGGCATCGGCCAGGGCTGGGCATGCTTCCTGTGTGACTTTATGTTGCAGTTGTCAGCAGGACTGTATACCTTCAAGGTGGCCGTTTCTGGTGAGAAGGCCTCTGGAGAGGGCTTTGTCAACGTCACTGTGAAGCCAGGTAGGTGTGACGGATGGCCTGCTGCTCTGTGGGTCATCTTGATTTTGGCATCTGGGTGACATGGCCAGGAGGTTTCAACTTCTACCTTAGGCTCCATGATAGGAAGGCATGTGAGGATCCCAGGTGGCTGTGTTTTTCTACTATCTGAGGACTGCTTAGTACCTGCTGGACTCGCAGTTAGGCCTGCTCAGTTCCTGAGGGGTGGCAGTTGGACCTCAGCCTCCTCTCTGACCTCCATCCACTCCCCTGCCCTCCTGCCCTCGGGGCTCAGCTTCAGCTTGGGAGCAGGGGTGTTTTAAACATATCCACTGGAGCCACCTAACCATGTTAAGCCACCTATACATGTTTCCAGTCGGGGGACAGGTCTGCCGTGGGCTTTGTGTCCACTCCTGGGCTGTAAGTCAGGGCATCCATGTAAATCAGAGCAGGTGGCCTTTGCCCTGGGGCCACAAGTGGCCTTTGCCCTGGTCAGTGAGTAGGCCACAAGCCGGCCTTCGTCCTCCACCACCCCTCAGCAGGGTGGGGTCTCAGCCTGCGCCACAGAGCTCTGCCAGGTCCCCTCCTCCCTGTCCCAGGTCGGCAGCTTGCCTTCTGCCCACTCTGCATGATCTTTATCATAGCTGGAGCATGGTGGTGGCTTTGGGTACCTTCAGTCAAAGATCCAAGACGCAGCCAATCACAGGAGCTGAAGTCGTAGTCTGTGCTGCTGCTCTGACCGAGGGACCCACCCCGTGTCATTCTTCCCTGTCTTGCTGGGCCTTGGTCACAGTTAGAAATGTGAGCTTGCAGAGGACACTGACATTCACAGGAAAGTTCTAAAGCTTCAGAACGTTCTCTAGGTTGAGGCCTGCGGGGAGACGCCCTCTTGGCAGGGTAAATCAGGGTAAAAAGCCGCTGGTCGTGTTGGGTGGACCTGTGCACGCACAGCCTGGGCTCAGGGCTGTCTTTTCTATCTCCCAGCCGGAAGAGTCAACCTGCCTCCAGTGGCTGTTGTTTCTCCCCAGAGACAGGAGCTCGCTCCGCTGACGACAGCAGCGCTCATCGATGGCAGCGGTGTGTGTCCCCTGATGCGCCTGGGTTTCGCCCCCCACCCCCAGGATCTGACTGTCCCTGCAGCAGGCCTGGGGACTTAGCCAACACGTGATGAGTGTGTCCTCCTCTAACTTCTGTTACAGCTCCTCAGCTTTGTCCTCACTGTGTCCTTGTCTGTGCTCCCTTGCCCTTCCGCTGTCACCTTGGTCTGTAAGGAACTTCTTAGGGCCAGCTGTTTGACCTGGACCTAAAGCCACTACTCAAGAGGCTTCTGTGGATGTGTGTGACATATGTAAAGAGCAGCTGGAAAACCACTTTAAAGTAGCATGAGTGGCCTGCCATCAGTGGGGTGGAAGTGTCCCTTGCTGATGTGACTAGGGTTCCTTCTCTCTAGTGGAGAGGCCCCAGGGGGTTACAGGTGGCCACGCAGATAAGAAGAGCCTGGCGTGTGTGCTCACTTGCTTCACCAGACTTAGTGTGTGTGGTATGTGCATGTCATGTCACTTGACCACAAAGCTAATGCAAATCCCATGGGGAGCTGTCCTGGCTGCAGGGAGAAGAGCCAGGGCCGCTCCCTTCTCCTGGCCTGCAAGGGCACAGAGATCACGCCCACCTGACCCTTGCATCTGTCCAGATGGGCAGGTCCACATTTCCCCTTGCGACATGAAGATGAGGCATATTTTAAATGGAAGTGTTTCCATGAGAAGACGCCTCAAATTTCGATTCAGTGCAGCTTAGTTACAAGAAATTAGAATTATTCTGCCACATGAACCTGTGGTTTCCTTTAATGAAATGGGCCCCCTGCCAGGTCTTGCTTTCTATAATTCCACATGAAACATTTTTCTGTGCTTTAAGTGGGAACTTCTCATGCAGGATCAGACCTTTCTAGATTCACGCCTTAATAACGCCTGTAGTGAAGCTTTGTCTGAATGACAGAGAAGCAGCCCTTCACACGGTCAGCATCAGGGGATTCAGAACCCGTGAGTGGGGTCCCTCCTGCAGGGGACGAGGGGAACCAGCCTCTCCATGTGCTCTGCTCTTCACACCTGTTTTCTCAAAAAGCAACACTGTCACTGTGCTTCTTGAATATTCATGTTGTGGAAACGTCCTCACTCGGATCTGCCCAAATCCAGGAGAAAGACAGAGTGATAATTTAGGGAGTAGGAAAATGGTCCTTTCTAATACATAATATTTGTCATTGAGCTCTATGTAAGAGTCTCATATAAAATGAATTTAAAGGGGTCTGAGGCTGGGGCTCAGTGGTCAAGCGCTTGCCTGGCATGTTAAGGCACTGGGTTTGATTCTCAGCACCACATGTAAATAAATAGAAATAAAGTTCTATCAACAATCAAAAAAAAATAAATTCAAAAAATGAATTTAAATTTGGAATTACATAAGTCACAAAGTTTATGCTTTACTATTCTTGGGTTTCATTCTGGTTTCTGCTTTTGACCTTTTAGGGAGTACAGATGACTCTGAGATAGTGAGCTATCGCTGGGAAGCAGTCAGCGGGCCCCTTGCGGGGCAGCACCTGTCCGACGCCCCCGTCCTGCGCGTGGCTAACCTTGCTCTTGGCAACCACACCGTCAGGCAAGTGGGTCCTGTTGCCATTGTTTATCGCTTCCCAGTACTTACGTTTTGACTGCCTCCTTGAATTGAAGCCTAAAAGTTGCTGTGCTTTTTATCCTGGTCCACAGGTGAGGTGAATTTGGTCTTCTCAGGGTTCTGGTTGGCGCCACCGCAGGCTGATTCTCCCTGATTCCTGTGACCTGTTCACTGGAAGTGTTTGGTTTGGGTGTCAGCAACTGAATGCGGACTATAACAGAGCACCTTTTTTGCTCTGTTGAGTTACAAAAAACAAACTCTGCATCTTCAAAGTGAGGCAGAGTTATGTGATTGTTAATTACATGGCTATTTCAATCTTTCCTTCTTATGACTTTCTAGGGTACAACTGAAGTAAGGTGAACTGCACATATTCAAACTGTGGAACTCAGTGACTCTTGGCCCATGTGCACACCTGTGAAGCCACCACCCTGATGGAGTCAATGAGCATTTCTATTGCCCCCAAAGCTCCTCTTGCCCCTCCAGGCAGCCACTGACGGGCCTCCTGCCACCGTTGACCTTTTGCATTCTGTAACTTGTGTCACTGGAGGGCACCGCAGCTGCTCCTCGCCTGCGCTGAGGCTGACCTGTGTCATCTGCATCACAGGGTTCCCTTGCCTTGGCTGAGTCTATATGAGCGTAGGGCGCAGGAGCGAAGGAACACCTTCCAGGGTTCGCTGTCGTCAACTGACAGATCAGACAGGAGAAAAGGCCGAAGGCTTAGTAATGTGCAGGGGAGGACGCTCCCGGCCAGGAGGAGGGGACATGGAGGGAACTCGCCCACTCAACACTGCTCAAACTCTGGCCCCTTTGCCAGAGGTGAACCACTTGAGGCTCCTGGGCGATTCTTCGGGGAATGCGTGATGTGGGGACTGCTTCAAGGGATGTCCATCAGAGTGGGCTCATTCCTCAACCTTCCTCTCTTGCCGTGGACAGTTGGGTATCAGGGTGGGGAGGGAAGGCAGGTGTGTTCCTTGTGGTAGGTGAGGCCTCAGTGCAGATGAAGGGAATTCAGAGAAAGTCTTTCCCTTTACACAAAATTGTTCAGTATGCCCCCCAAAAGTCATATATTGGGGTATTATCTTCTGAGTCCCAACAATAGATATGCCATGATTCATTTATCCATTCATCTACAATGGACATTTAGGGTCTTTTTTTGAGAGGACCTCACTACATTGTCCATGCTGGTCTTGAACCCCTGGGCTCAAGCCATCCTCCTGCCTTAGCCTCCCAAGTATCTGGGATACAGGTGCACCCCCCTCCACCTGCTGAAATCTGGGTTCTCTGTGGCAGAACAATTATAAATAAAGCTGCCGTGAGCATGTCTCTGGGAGGACACAGATTTGCATTTCGGGGATGGAGACTGAGAGGCAACCGGCCAGGAGGGGAAGGCCGGCTCAGTGCACTTCTCTTTCCCACAGTGGCTCTGTCCTCCGACCTCCCGGGAGTTCCGTCTCCACACTCGTCCCACCCCCCACCCGGCTCCCTTGTGACCCCGAGACTGTGCTCCCCCAGTTATCTCTTTGACCCTATTGACCGTTTGCTCACTTAGCTCTTCTCTTCTTGATTGGAGCAGAATTTCAGTTGGCTGCATGAGGTGTCCCTTCTGCTACTTCCCAGCTGTTAGACCTAGAGCCGTCCCCATGGGTCTGCAGACCTGGAGTCCGGCTTGGTTTGGGGTCCTTCAGAACCTGCTGGGTTTTATCTTTGACCACAAGGTCCACAGAGGAACTCCAGAGTCTTCTAGGCTTTGCACACAGTTGAATCAGTTTGTGTTTTAGTTTATTTGAAATGTCAGCTTAGAAATTATTCATCCATTTCACATTTGGATTGCTAAAAAGGAAAGAAGGAAGGACAGAAGGAAGGGATGGGGAGGGGAGGAGAGGAAGGGGAGGAGAGGGGAGGGAAGAAAATAGCAAGCGCTGCCAAGGGTGTGGAGAAGTGGAAGCCCCAGGGCTGAGGGGGCATGTCCGCCGGCAGCTGCTGAGAGCACTTGCAGCTCCTCCAAAAGCTGAGACAGAATCACCCATGACCCAGCCGTTCTGTCTCTGGGCCTACACCCAGGGACCTGACAGCAGGGACTCCAGTGTTCACCACAGTGTTGTTCACAATGGCCGAGAGGCAGAGGTGTCCTTGCATGGAGCAGAATTTCAGGTGGCTGAAATTTCCATTCATCAACAGATGAATGGAAAAGCAAAATATGAAATATGCACATGCAATTGAGGGATATTCAGCTTTAGAAGGGAATGAAATTTAAAAAACAGGAATGAGCCTGGTGTAGTAGCACACGCCTGTAATCCCAGCAGCTCGGGAGACTGAGGCAGGAGCATTGTGAGTTCAAAGCAGCCTCGGCAATTTAGTTAAGACCTAACCAACTTAGTGAGACCTGTCTCTGAATAAAACTAAAAAGGACTAGGGATGTGGCCTAGTGGTAGAGTGCCCCTGGGTTCAAACCAAAAAAATAAAAACATAAACAAACAAACAAAAAACCCAGGAATGAAATTTGGATAGATGGTACAACATAGATGCCAAGAGCATTACGCTAAGGGAAATAAGCCAGGCCCAAGGACACAGAGGGACGGAATCTGATTTCATGTATCTGGGGTGAACTTCCTCATGGCTTCTTCATGGTACCTAAGTTCACAGCCCCTTTTCTTTTTAAAAAAATGTTTTTGTAGTTGTAGATGGACATTTGTTTATTTTTTAACGTGGTGCTGAGCCTTGAACCCAGTGCCTCACTCATGCTAGGCAAGCGCTCTGCCACTGAGCCCCAGCCCCAGCCCCTCACAGCCCCTTTCTATTCACAAACAAAAATGTTCTTCTCTTACATGGATCAAGACATATGGGGTGTTTTGCAACCTACCTTCTATATTTTCTTCTAACAGTTTAAAATTTTGAATCCTTCATGTTCAAATTTTGATCCATCTGGAATGGGTTGTCTCTCAATTGTGGTTTTCCCCACCTGGGCGTTGGTACTACTCATTGTCTCTCTG
Source organism: Marmota marmota marmota (assembly GCF_001458135.2). NCBI lineage: Eukaryota > Metazoa > Chordata > Mammalia > Rodentia > Sciuridae > Marmota > Marmota marmota. The sequence goes on along the minus strand of NW_025999913.1, from coordinate 18,453,714 downwards.
TCCCTTCCGACTCTGCAGTGCACGTCTTTCCTCTAGCAGATGTCCTCGTTGGTGGGTCTGGTTTGGGCTTTCTCTGCACGTTGGCTGCTGTGGTGCTACAACATAGTAGTCGTTTATGAAGTCAGCCTCGTCATTCCCTGTTTAGTGAACATCTTTATGGCTACATTTTAGGGTATCAGTGAAACTTCTGGGTCAGAGTTGTGTGTGTTTACAGGTGTTTGCAACATTATAGACACATTATCAACCACTTTTTTATTTGAGGATTTTTCTAATGTGGACTTGTGGAAAGTTTCTGATATAAAAGCCTAAGGAACTTTAAAGAAGTTATGATTAAAATATTTCTCTATCACTTTAGTTACTTATTAGTATGAAATTTATACATGATGAAATGGGAGTTTGGACCTTGGTTGGAGAGAGCGGGTGGGCGGCGGGAGAGGAGGCCCAGGATGCACAGGCCGAGGGCACCTCCCTGAAGCTGCTTCTTGGTCTTCATCCCCACATTCCTGTTCACCCACCTAGCCCTTACCACTGCCCAGCCACCGTCGTCCCCCAGGAGGACGAAGTGGCCTTTGGGATATCCTGTTCTTGTTACTACATTTCCAACTAACTCATTCCATCAGTACAGGAGGGTCCATGCTGGTTTCTTTTGGTGGACTGAGCATCACTTTGTATTTGAAAGTGTTGAGTCCCAACATTACCTTGCAGAGTGTCCTGAAAACAATTATCATAAGCTTCTGGAAAAGGGTTGAAAAATTAAAGAGCTTCCTAGCTGAAAATCCAAGAACGGTTCACCGTCCCCCGGTGCTCCAGACTGAAGGCAGAACTTACCTCGGACGCCGTTCTTCTTAGTCTCAGCTGTGGGGAGCAGCTGCTCTGGCCAAGGGGCCTCTCCACCCAGCATCCCAGAGGCAAGGGAAGCCCCTAAACTTTGACATGAGAAGATAAACAAAGATGAGTCAACAGGAAGAAAAGCAGGCAAAAACATCCCTGAGTCTGTGTGCTTCTTTAAACTTCATCCTCATTTCCCTTTGCCTGTTCTGAGCCGTTCTGGAGACTGTGCCCAGGAGCAGCTGAGCTGGCCACTCATGTCCAGGTGTGCAAGCTCTTGCAGAGTCACAGCCTCCTCTCCTTTCTGTAGGTTGACCGTCACTGACTCTGATGGAGCCACCAATTCCACCACTGCCACCCTGACCGTCGGCAGTGCTGTGGACCACCCACCTGTCGCCAACGCGGGCCCAAATCAGACCATGACCTTGCCCCAGAACTCCATCACTTTGAACGGAAACCAGAGCAGTGATGATCACCAGATCGTCCTCTATGAGTGGTCCCTGGACCCCAGCAGTTGGAGCAAAGAGGTGGCCATGCAGGCACGTTCTCCACCTGCTCCTGACTCTTGGTTGTCTGTCTGTATCGTCCATCTCTATTGTTCTCTGTGTTATCTCTATTGTCGATTTCTATCATCTACATCAGTCCACCCTTATCAACTGCAGCATCTGTCTGTGTCACCTGTCACTATCATCTATCTATCCATCTATCTATCTACCTTACTCCCCCATGCATCCATCCTTCCATCCATATTTTATTTCTACCAATTGAGTCTTGGTTTGGGGCAGGGGCAGTTAGATCCAGAAAGTCTGCTTTCATAAGTGTGTCTGTTAGACTACTGCACTGTTAGAGGAGCACCTAAACTCCCAACCCTTCCAAGTTCACATCCTTTCCTCTCAACCAAGCTGTCCTGTGTTGATGACTAGATCTTGAGGTTAATTTGGGTTCAGTTTCCAGTACTGGCTAAAGAAAAAAAAAAAAAAAGGAAGGATGGGCTATTTTGATATTTTATATTTCCTTGGTTAAGAGATTCTTCCAAATTTTCTTTTACATAATTATTGAGCCTTATGTGCCCAGAGCTAATCCCTCAGAATCCACCCCCCACCCTGGACGTGTAGTGGAGGGAAGTTACAGGGGCTGGGTCCCCGAGTGAGTCTGGCTCTCCATAGCAGTGCAGTGGCTGCACACCCCTCTCTCCCTGCCCAGAGACTGGCCACAGGAACATGTTATTGCCACATGGTTGATTAACATGTCCAAAGGCACGAGCTTCGTACCCGCTGGGGCCACCACAAAGTCGAGTTCTGAGAACCAGACCCTTTTGCATGGCCTGAAAACCACACCAGGCAGCCTGCTGAGGCTGTGTGGCAGACTGGGGAAGGGGCCGGTTCTGCAGAGTTTCTTTGTAGACACTTTGCTCAGGCAGGCCCATGGTCTGCTCAGTTCCCGTGTGCGTGAACATCTCTCTGACCATATCAATTTTGAGCCAAGTACTAGAAGTTATGCTTTTTCTGTTGAAATTTTCAGAGAAATGTGCTTGGCCTGTTTAAAGTAAAGGGTCTGTGGGGGAGTCCAGAGGCAGGGCATGGGCTTGGCGTCCCCAAGGCCCTGCGTCGGTTGATCCCTAGCACCAGAAGGGGAAAATAGAGGAAAGCATTTTCTTTTAAAATTCTTAAGTGTTTATGCATTTCAAATTTCAGAATACCATTCCTTGTGATAACACAATTGATATTGTATCAACTTTCTTTATCAATTTTCCACCTAAAACCTCAAGAAATACAGACACATTTATATTTAGGCAATTCTGGGATATTGAAAATTAAATAAATTGAAATAGGATTAAAGTTAAAATTCTTTTCTGATGCCACGAACTGCAAATGTAAGAATAACTGAAACTATTACCAGCAACAACACAGCATCATGCACATGCTAAGCCCCTGCTCTACCGCAAAAGGACTTTCACCTGCAGGCACCGAGTGTGGCTGAGAGCATGCCTTTTGAAAAACGGTGTTGCTTTTGTTTGTTTATGTTTTTTGCCTTAATGTTAAAATTTATTTTTTAATATTTATTTTTTAGGTGTAGTTGGACACAATACCTTTTATTTTATATATTTATTTTTATGTGGTGCTGAGGATCAAACTCAGGGCCTCGCATGCACTAGACGAGCGCTCTACTGCTGAGCCACAACCCCAGCCCCCAGATTTATTTTTGATTGCAAAAGTAGTATATGAATTGCTTCTTACGGGAAAAAATTTAAAAATCAGCTCAAATAAACTCTGATAAGGTGAAGATGTATATTGACTACCACTCTCTTACAGGTCCCCTATTAGAGGCCATTTCTTTGATAAGTTAAATGGGTGCGCTTCCAGAATCTTCTCTATGTGTTTGTATGTGTGTGTGTGTAGCGATACTATCACAGTGTATACAATGTCTTTTTTTTTTTTTTTGCTTAATATGTCTTTACATTTTTCATTTTAAAAATTTAAAGCTACCTCATTCTTTTAAATTTCTTCTGTTTGACTGGTGGGTATGGAACCCAGGGCCTGGAACATGCTAAGCACTTGCTCTTCCACTGAGCCGCAGCCCAGCCCTGAGGATCTCTCTTCTAAGCTTGCATTCCATAGTGCATTGCGGTGGCCTTGGCCACTCCCCTGTTGGTGAGCAGTGGGTTTGCTTCCCTTGTGTTGCTGTTGCACTGGGCTAGGTCAGCCCCTGGGGTGAGCCTCCTGTGCATTTCTCTGGTGTAGATGCTGAGAATTGCTGGGTAAGAATGTGCCTGCTGTGCATCCTGATGGACATTGCCTCTTGGGCTATATTCACCTAATTCCTTCAATGCTCTGAGGATACACAGTGGGCTACACATTCCATTTTCCTGGGTTCATATGTCTTTCATATTCTGTATTAGATGAAATCATAGGTTTGCATATGTCACACTCTTTACTTGAGCTTCTTTAATATCTCTCTGTTTTTGTCTTTGCATTTGCTGCTGCTCAGGGAGCACAGACCCCGTACCTTCATCTGTCTGCTCTGCAGGAAGGAGAGTACGCCTTCCGGCTGCTGGTGACAGACTCCGCCGGTCAGCAGTCCACTGCTGTGGTCGCTGTGGTTGTCCAGCCTGGTATGTGACATGGAAATGAGATCTGGCCCCCAGGATGGAAGCAGGAACAGTAATCGGGCCCCTGGGCTTAGGTTGTGACCAATTGGGCAGGAAAGTCTCTACACCTCGCTGCCATCAGGACGTCAGGCTGGGAGCTGCTGCTGCTCGGAGAACCGGTTTTCTTTCAAGTTCAGAATCTTGTCTTGATTCTGTCTCTAAACTGTGGTACAACATGATCGGGACTTAGCAGGGGACAACAGGGTCTGCAAGAGCCCACAGGACAGGCACCAGTGGGGGGCAATATCTGCAGGGGCTTTCACCACCAAAAATTGACAAATGAGGAGATGCGTCTGATGTAAACATTAGGCAGCGCACACACGCATGGAACGTTCTATGGTGCCCGTTATCAAGTATCAAGTACCACTTTTATGTTTCTATGTATCAGATAAATGTCTAGAACAGTAAGTCAGAGGATGGCAGCCTTCAGGCAGAGATGGGACCTTTTCACACGGTTTCTGCGATTCTAGGAAACAACAGGCCTCCCGTGGCCGTGGCCGGCCCCGACAAGGAGCTGGTCTTCCCAGTGCAAAGTGCCACCCTGGATGGGAGCCGGAGCAGTGACGACCACGGCATCGTCCACTACCACTGGGAGCACATCGGGTGGGTGTCAAGCCACCACTCTAGGGGTCACAGCCATGCTGAGGGACAGTGTCCCCTCCCTGGAGGACCAGCACCAGACAGCCAGTCAGGACTCGAGCAGGCTTCTAGAAGTAACCGGGCGTGGTTGGCCGAAGAGTGCACCAAGTGCAGACAAGATGGACAGAGACTGCAGGGCGTGGGTCCCAGGGCGGGTGGCAGGGCTGTCCTGGTGTGAGGGGAACTGGGGATGGAAGACGCTCAGGGGGGCCTCGGGGAGCCCTGTCTGCGCCCCACCACCCTGCGCAGACTGGAGGCCACGGAAGTTCAGAGCTCAGTATGACCCAGCATTTCCCGAGCTTCACACGCCCCATCTCCTGGACGTCTCCGCGACGTTTTCAGAGGCTGATTACGAGTGTTACTCGCATTTTGAAGCTGAAAACCTAAGATGCACAAGGACTGCTGAGATCACATGGCCTCAGGCTGCCAAGGCAGGAGGAGAAGGAGCCGGGCTCAACCTAGGTCTTCTGAGAACCAAGTCTCCCTCTTAATGCACCGCGTAATTCCTCTTAGGACATCCGCCATCTGGCTCACCCTCCTCCATGCGCTCCCTAAAGGTGGACAAGGATTTTGACCCAATTTTATTAGGAAAAGACAGGGGTAGTTTCTAAGATTCTGTTTCCAAGGCTAGATCATCTCACTGGCAGCTAACTAAAATAAAAAACCAAGAACAGCTATCTTCTTCCAGGAGCGCAGCCGACTGTAGAAGACAGGCTTTGGCGGTTGACGGTTAGGCTTACCTGGAGTGTACCAGGGACACAAGGTCACCTTAAGATACTCTGGGTGTGCACATTGCCCGGAAGCGGCAGGCAGCGTTTGTGTGTTCTCACTGTCTTGGTTTACAGAGGCCCCAGCGCAGTGGAGATGGAGAACGCGGACCGGGCTGTGGCCACCGTCACCGGGCTGCGGGTGGGTACCCACCTCTTCCGCCTCACAGTGGCAGACCAGCAGGGGCTGAGCAGCACGTCCACCCTGACTCTGGCAGTGAAGAAGGGTGAGTAGACCACCGGCCTGCCTTCGTGTCCAGCAGGACCCTGGGCCCCGCCGGGTAGAGATGTCAGTGCTCACTCCCTCCTTCCCACAGGGCCAGCCTCGGAGCCGCACAGCTCTCCCCAAGCCCTGTGCAAGGAAGCACCTTTCCTTTTCCTTGAGTATCTTGTAACAGTTCCACTCTCCTTCAGAGGCCGTGGCGACCAAAGCCCAGGTCTGGAGATGCGGCCACACTCTGCTGTCTGTCGGAGTTCGGCTCAGAGGTGCTCCCAGCCTCTAGCTGTTAACTGCTCTTGGCTCTGTTCTCTTGCCTGCCTCCTTGGCCCTGAGGGCTCGGGCCCTTTGCTTCAGCCATTTCTTCATCCTCTCTATAAAGCAGTGCTGGACTCGTGGCAGTCACAAATGTTGGTTAGTTGGAAGGACTAAAATGGACGATTGTGACATGTTTAAGCACAGAGGAAGGAGAGCATGGCTGACGGAAAGATGCACATGTGGTATGGGAAGGGCCAGGGCGTGGGGCTGTGGGGACAGCTGCTGGGGCCTGAGGCAGTGGCTCAGCCACGAAGGGTGCACTGCCACCTGTGATGCCTAGCAGCTGGCAGGTAGGTGAGGCTGGAGCAGTTTCATCAGCAGAGTGATGTAGAGCTGGATTTCTAAGAACATCTTATTGTAGATATTTCTAACCACACATAAAAGCAGAATAGCCCTAAAGCCCCTCGTGTGCCGCGGGCACCTTCCACGGCCAACACTGCTTTGCTGCTCTTGTTCCTCTGATCAATTCGCAGCTTAGTCTACTTTGATTGGAATGTTTGAAAGCAAACCCTAGCACCATGTCATTTCAACTTTAAGACGTGGATTTCTAGGAAGATGGCATGACTGGGGTGTAGCTCAGTGGTGAAGTGTATATATGGAAAAGAGCAGGAGGGGAGGATGTGGGGGATGTGGAGTCATCTGGGCAGGAGGTGACGGGAACCTGATTACCTTATTAGAGGCCAAGAAGGTGAGACTAGGGAGAAAAGGGACACGTTGGGAAGACCTTGGGAGCGTGTGTTCTCAGGACTTAGAAATGCACCTGAGGGTGAGAGAGGTGGCATGATGCTGGGAGGGATGGCAGTGATGGCACCAAGATTCGTGACTTTGGCATGTGGGTGGGTGGTGAGGGAAATCGCATTCACAGAAGAGCAGCAGTAGGTTTTAAATGCAGATTTGGACATTTTGAGTTGGTGACAATGATGTGTCTGGGCAGGGGTCAGGGAGCATAAAACTGGAGTTCAAGAGCACAGACCAAGGGGAAGTGCTGGACCTGCCATGGACCTACTTGGAACCTCGGTGTTGTTTTCTACAGGCCTTTGGGCTCAGTTCATGCCTGTTTGTTTCTATTCTTCAGCACCTTCCCCCTTTTTCACAGTGGAACTAAGTTTTTTTGTGTCTTTTTTTTTTTTTTTTTTTTTTTGGTGTGTGTGTGTGTGTGTGTGTTGCTGGGGATTGACCCTGGGGTCTTTTGCATACTAGGTGAGTGCTCTACCTCCGAGCCACATCCCTCACCTGGAATTGAGCCTCCTTAATGTGAACCTCGCTCCCCTCCTCATGTCCCACCCCTAATGGAGTGTGGTAAATGAGATCCTTTTTTTTGTCCTGGGGATCAAGCCAGGACCTGTGTGTGCTGGGCAAGCACTCTGCCCCGAGCCCCATCTCAGGACTTAGGGAAGCGGGAAGCCTGGAAATGGGACCAGTTGTCTCTGCCGCAGTCTCCAGCCTGGGGACCAGGGAATATTAAGGATCCCCGGGCTCCAGCCTTGGCCTCCTGTCGCGATGGGCAAAAGGTGTGACTTATGCAGTCGAGGGGGGGGAGAAATAAAGAATGTCCACACACTTCTGCCCTTTCGATGCTTTATTCACTCAAATCACTCAATACAATTTCATTCTAAAGGTTCTTAATCAAGAAAAGGACAATCTTTAATGCTGGGCACTGCATAGACATAATCAATTTACAGCAAACAATTCTAGACTAATTAATTCTAAGCACTGCAAACACACTTAATCATGACAGGCTCATGACAGACATTCCCTCTGCAAGCCAAGTTCAAGTGTCAGATCAAAAGTCTCCAGCATTAAGCCGCAAGTCCAGCAGATGCACACTCACTTTTTCCTGACATCAGATCAGGAACCGAGGCAGGCTTCTCCTGGGGTGGAGCTGACGGCTGGCTGAGGAGGCAGTCATGGGGAGAAGTCCTTTTCTCACCAGAGTCAGGAGGCTGCTGTAGAGTTTGAGAGTGATGGGAACAATGCAGAGGATCAGGCGGAGGAGAAGAGCTGGGATGTCAGTCCAGGTCCTCACCAGGCTCTCCAGCCTGAGGGCATCAGTGTCGGCTGGCTGAACGTCTGCTCATTTGCTCCATCACTTAGACTACATTTGGGGGCATCCGACCACCCTTTCAATTCTGCCACCGGGTTTCTCAGTGATGTCATTTGCCCTGGTATTAAGGCATCTGGTCTGGAGGTCCTCACCCTGATTCTCTTGCCTCTCCCCCTTATTGGGGCAAGGACAACATGACAGAGACTTCGCGCTGAGCTTGTCAGGGTGGGGGGAAGTGACTTGTTCATGTCAGGGCTGTGCCTCATGACCATACTGGAGGGCTCCGTAGGCACCTGGTGAGACCGCAGGTTTCAAAGTGGGAGTTTTTAAATGGAGTTGCTTAGGCTCAGGCCCAAGGCCGTCCTCACACTTTCTGACCCTGTTTTCTGCTGCTGCCTGTGGGGAGGAGACTCTGGAGCCCTCTGAACAAGCAGGGTTCGCCCTGCAGCCGCCTCCTCTCCAGACCAGCCCTGTGCCTCTGGTGGCACCCGTCCCTGCTGGTGCCCCGGCCCTCTTTCCTGGGGTGTCAAATCAGAAATGGCTCTATGCTGTCTCATTTCTATCTGACACCTCATCAGAGGAGGGAGGGGCTGATCACTTTCTACCAGTTTGATAATATTAAAAAATCCAGACATTTCTGCAGTCAGACGGTGTGGACCAGTAAAAGATGACCCAGGGTGTATTTGCTTTGTTTTTATTTTTATTTCTTGGCCGTGTCTTGCACATAGTAGGCAAGACCTCTACCACTGACCCAACCCTAGGGTGTGTTTTATTTTTATTTATTTATTTTTTAATATTTATTTATTTATCTTTAGTTTTCGGCAGACACAACATCTTTGTTTGTATGTGGTGCTGAGGATCGAACCCGGGCCGCACGCATGCCAGGCGAGCGCGCTACCGTTTGAGCCACATCCCCAGCCCTAGAGTGTGTTTTAAATCAAAATGTTTTTACTTTCTGGACCCTGAACATTGTAAGATCAATGTTTCTCTCCTTTTAAAAAGAGAAGTAACACATTATTATATATATTAGAAAAGTCATCAGTGTCCAGGCTGCCACCTGCCCTTTTCACCCCAATCTTAAACAGCTAAGCACAGAGTTGTAAGAAAGTCTATATATTGTCTTGCAGGTATTTGGGGCAGAAAATAATGTCTTTTAAGTTTTTAAAAGCTGCATCTCTGCAAGAGGGAACACTTGTGGGTATTTTATGACCTGCTTTCTATCACCAGCATTTTAAATCGATGTCTTTGCTTATTTTTTGCTGTACTTGACATAGAAAGTAACAGTCCTCCCAGAGCCCGGGCTGGTGGCAGGCATGTTCTCGTCCTTCCCAATAATTCCATTACTTTGGATGGTTCAAGGTCTACCGACGACCAAGGCATTGTGTCCTATCTGTGGGTGCGGGATGGCCAGAGTCCTGCTGCAGGGGTGAGTACCTTGAATGCCAGCTGAGTGCTTGTTTGTGATGTGTCTGTGCCAGTTGCTCGGGCTGCTACAGCAGCACACTGGGGCCCGGTGGCTTGGCCAACAGGACTCCACTTCCTGCTGCTCTGGAGGGTGGGAAGGTGAGACTGAGGCGCCGGCCAGTTCGGGTTCTGCTCAGGCCTCTTGCTGGCTGGTCCACAACTGCCTTCTCGCTGTGTCTTCACATGGCAGGGAGCGAGGAGGGGAGGCACAAGCCCTGTGTCTCTTCTCAGAAGGACACTGATCATACCTAATCAGGGCCCCACCCTAGGACCTCCTTTCACCTTGATTACCTCCTTATGGGTCCTGCCTTTGGTCCTGCCTTTGCCTGGTGGTTAGGGCTTCCACGTGTGAGGTTTGGGGGACACAGTCAGTCTGTAGCAGTGTTCATATCATGGCCTCATCTCCCCGGTAAGGGGCTTGGTCTAAGTTTGAATGTCCCAGGGCCTGGAGGTCAGAGCTGCTGTTAGATCCTGAAATCCTTTCCGCCCTTCCCTGACCACACTCTGGCTGGGTGGCAGAGCAGAGCCTGGAGCACTTGGAAGCCGAGTCTCTTGAGGGAATCTTTTTGCTCTTCCCTGTCATTGCTGTTTTGGTCCAAGTAGATTCTTCCTCTTCCTTATGTCATATCAGACATGTCACAAGTCGGGATGGCTGATCCTCTCCGCAGGGGAGGAGAGTGAACGCAGAGGTGGAGAGAGCCTTGGCTCAGGTCAGCTAGCTCATCCCTCTGCCTACAAAACCGTCCAGGGTGCAGCTCCTGGGGCACTTTCTCACAGCCCGCTGTGCCTCCTGGGCTTAGGGTTGGGGATCTTCCTTCCTGCCCTTGCCAGGGACTGCAAACCTTCTCTGGGAGAAGTACTGAAGGCGTGGTCACAGGGAGGGACTGAGCGCTCCACATTTCCCCAGTCCCTCTGGAATGCCCTCTGCCCAGCTGGTGGTGGGTCTCCTGGGCTTCTCTTCCTCTCCCCCGAGTCCCTGCTTTCTTGCGCATCCTTTCCCGTCAGCAAGTTCAGAGCTGGGAATCTGGAGAGTCTGCTCTAATCCTTCGGACCATCGAGGCCCACAATGACCTCCCTTTCTCCCAGGGTTTCAGTCTGAGGAGACCGTGTTGTGCCGGAAGGGAGCCCAAGATGAGAGTGTTATAAAGCAGATATGTTAAATAAGACCCGTGAAACCCAGGCCTTGCCCCTGGGGTCCTCGCCCTGGTTTGGGTCTTTCCCTCTCTTGGACAGAATCACTCATTTGCTAATTCCTGGAAAGCGCTTGGGCCCTGGAAATCCTGCCTTGGACTTTGTGCCCTGGAGCTGTGTGAGGAGGGGAGCCGAGGGATGCTCCCTCCCCAGCCTGACCCATCTCGTCTCGTGGGTGAGGGTGCTCAGGCTTGGGATCAGAAACCCGAGGTTGACAGCTGCCCTGTGCATCCTGTTATTTCACAGGATGTCATCGATGGCTCTGACCACAGTGTGGCCCTGCAGCTCACCAATCTGGTGGAGGGGGTCTACACTTTCCACTTGAGAGTCACCGACAGCCAGGGGGCCTCGGACATGGACACCGCCACTGTGGAGGTGCAGCCAGGTGTGTTCACAGACTGAGGAGCTGCCCAGGCACGGTCCAGCTGGTCAGCACCTGGGGATCTTCACAGATGCAGCCGTGGTGGGGGGCCTCCTGTGGCTGGAGTCAGCTCTCGGCCCACTTGCTGCCCTTGTGATCCCCACTCGATCATCCAGCCCCGTAACTTGTAAAGGACAACTAGAGCTGGCAGCGAGATCATCTTTTCACTTTTGTTTTCCTGCCAAGAGACAAAGACTTAATGTGTAGTGGACACAGGGACTCGGGGCTGGGATGCCCGGGTGGGGGAGAGCTCACAAGGTGGCCACACTGACCCCCACTGTGGGTGGACAATGCTCGGGGCACGGGGTGGGGGTGGATTCTCTTTGGTCCTGGGCAAACATGGGGGATGCTGGCATCTCAGATCAGCGAGGGGCTCAGGTATGCTGGGAAGAAAAAAAGACAACAAACCGGGATAAAAGAGAAAAAGTACTCCCCATAGCGGCCTCTGGGTGTCTGGAAGAACTGTCCTAGAAGCCGGTTGTGGAGATCCCGCAGGCAATGCCTGCCGCCTCCAGGTGGAAAGCCCTGGGGTCTCTCCTTCCAGACCCGAGGAGGGGCGGCCTGGTGGAGCTGATCCTGCAGGTGGGGGTCGGGCAGCTGACAGAGCAGCGGAAGGACGCCCTGGTGAGGCAGCTGGCCGTGCTGCTGGACGTGCTGGACTCGGACATCAAGGTCCAGCGGATCCAGGCGCACTCGGATCTCAGGTACCTCGTGTTGGCTGAGCTGCGGACCCCGGAGGCCAGGATGGCGCTGTCGGGCTTCTTCCCTGTGCGCGCCTCTGGGCTCCTGCGGCCCAAGCTTCTCAGCTTCCCTCTTCCCAGGGTTGGAGTGTGTGAGGCTGAGCTCCTGCCTTTTGTGTTTCCCTGGGATTTGCTTTGGTCTTCTTTTTTGGTACTGGGAATTGAACTCAGGGGCTCTCAGCCACTGAGCCACGTCCCAGCCCTATTTTGTGTTTTATTTAGAGACAGGGTCTCACTGAGATGCTGAACACCTCCCTGTTGCTGAGGCTGGCTGTGAACTCCAGATCTCCTGTCTCAGCCTCCCCAGCAGCTGGGATTACAGGAGGCGTTCCCCGAGGAGCAGGGCTCACTGGGATTTGTTTTTAAATGTTTATCCGACTGGGTGGAGGGGAGGAGAGAGGAATATGGGGGAAAATCCCACCATGCACAGTAATTCCACCAGCTCGTCCCCTTGGGCTAGTTTTCCATGGGACTGGTATTTACTTAGAAAAGTGCCCAGTGAAACACATCCTGATTATTACTACTATTATTGTCATTGTGGTGATTTTGCGGTGCTGGGGATTGAGCCCAGGATCTTGCGGGCTAGGCCAGCCTCTACCCCGAGCTCCTCCCCAGTCCTGTATGTAGGTATGGATGGATGTTTGGCACTGGGAATTTAACCCAGGGGCTCTTTACCACGAAGCCACATCCCTAGCACTCCCATGCCTTCTTACATTTTTAAATTTTGAGACAGGGTCTCATTATAAGTTGCTTAGGGCCTTGCTGAATGGATGAGGCTGGCTTTGAACTTGAGATCCTCCTGCCACAGCCCCCCTGCACCCCCACCAAGTCGCTGGGATTACAGGCATGGGGTGCCAGGCCCAGCCCTCTAGTTACTTTTTACAGAACTCTTTCTAAAACACAGCATACATTTCTCTTACTTAAAAAAGACCAAAAAATACTGAGTCACAGACTTTTCTGAAAATCAACAAAACCAAAAGTTGTTCCTTTGGCCAGTCAACAAAGTTTATAAAGATTGACCAAGAAAAACCCAGAGAAGGCTCAAATTGTTGAAGCCGGAATGAAGGAGCGGACAACCTTACAGAGATGGAAAGGACTTTACAGAGATGCTCTGAACGCTCCTCAGCCCACCAGAGAACCTTGTGAAACTGAAAACCCCTAGAAGGACATAAACAGCAAAAAAACTTACTGACAAGAAATGACAAGTCTACGTAGACCCACGTGCAACAGGTGGAGACTGAAGAGTAACAAAGGTCCCCAAATGTCCCAGGACCAGACGGCCTTCCCAGCGAACCCTGCAAAATGTTTAAAGGGTTAACATGGCACTTCACAAGATTCCCCCAAAATAGAAGCTGGGGAACATTTCCCAATGGTGCTGTGAGGCCAGCTCTCCCCCAATCCTCAATCAGAAAAGGACACCACAAGGAAAGAAAACTGTAGGCCGACCGCCCTTCCAGTGCAGAAGCACAAACTGGTGACAAAATACTGCCAAACTGAACCCAGCCCCTGGTGAGAAGATAGGCCAGGACCAGTGTGCCCCGCCCGGGGATCACGGCCGCTTCCATGCTCAAGGGCCAGCCTGTGACAGGCCACGCGAGGGCACAGAGCGCAAAGCCCAGCCACAGCCGCAGGCGCTGGAATGTGGGGACAAGTACGTGGTGTACTTCATCCATGGCATACATTAAGGGCGTCTGAGTGGCAGGCCCTGCCCTCGTGCTAGGCACAGAGAGAGAGAGTGTGAGCGGCAGGCCGCTTACCCCGTAGGCACACCCTGGGCGTGAGGCCATGTGTGGCCGTCCCTGAGCTTGCTCCACGGTCCACTCCTCGATTGGCCGCTGCAGGGATAGTTAGCAGACATTGCACTGGTGACTGCCTGTAATCTGCTTGGCTGCTGCCTGAGTCTATGTACATGGTAACTGTGCAATAAAATCAGACCTGCTTCCTGCTTGGTCTCCCAAGGTCTTGATTAGCGACTCCACAGCCACACTCTCCTCTACCGTGTTCCGTGGACCTCCTCGCTGGATGAGAGAGCCCACTCACTGGAAGCCCAGTGCCCGCAAAAGAAACACTTGTGGTAGAACTGTGTCCCCAACACGGTTTAGCCAAGTGCTGACCCTGGTACCAACTCAGTGGGAAACTGAGTTGTTGCAGAAGTATGTAGTTAATTTAAGATTAGGTAGTATTAGGATAGGTGGCTCTCAATCCATGTGCCTGGTGTCCTCGTGAGAAGAGTGGAGACACGGGTACACAGGGAGCGCCACAGGACAGAGGGGACAAGAAATACAGGCAGATTTGTTGTATTTTTTTTTTTTTTAACAACATTCCTGGAAAACTAACAGATCTGAATAGTTATTTCTCTAAAGATGTGCAAGTGGCCCATTAGCATGTGAAAAGATGCTCTTCATCATGAGCCACTAAGGAAATGCAAATTAAAACCCCACCTTGACACCACTCAGCACCCACTGGCCCACCAGGGCAGGGCAGGTGCTGGCAAGGACTTGGGTACCCTGGAACATCTGCATGGCACAGCCCTGTGGAAGGTCTGGTGTTCCTAAGGAGGCCAATCAGAGCTGCCATCGACCCGATGACTCCACTCACAGGTGTACACCCAGGAGAGACAAAATCCTGTGTATGAATATGCATAGCACCTAGTCGCAGTAGAGAAAAAGTGGAGAAACCTGAACGTTCACCAGCTGAGGAGTGGATAAAACAGCGATCGAGCCGCACAGCAGATGCTGCAAGGCGGCGAACTTTGAAAACACTGTGCTAAGTAAACAGCCAGACGCAGAGGATCACTGCATCGTGTGAGTCCATTTACACCAAGTGTCCAGAGTACTCAAATCCCTTATAAAGAGAAAGGCGGACCGGTGGTTTTCAGAGTGGGGGAGGCGGAGAGGGGAAATAGGCTAATGGTCTGGGTTACCTTCTTAGGGTGAAGAGCCTGTTCTGGGTTAGACGGCGGTGATGGTGGTGCCAGTCCGTGAATGTACTGGAAGCCATTGCAGTTGTGCTTTGGAGGGATGGGGTTTAGCTCAGGGGTAGAGCATGTGCTTCGCATGTGCAAGGGCCAGGGTTCAATCCAGCACCAGAAACAAAGGAGGGGAGAAGGCGGTCTCCTCGCGTATGCTGTGTCTGCTTGCACCTGTGCATCGGGCTCCCCTGTGAGGCCTCTCTCAGCTGTACTTGGAGACCTAAGGGCCTTTATTTATGAAGAGAAGCAATTCCTGGCCACAGGCGAGCCTGCCTCTCCGCCCAGCTCCCGACAGCACAGGCCGGTGGCCAGGCTGGCCGTGCCCCGTGGCCCTGCCTGACACGTACGTGTGGCTGTGCTCCCGTGTCTCCTCTGCAGCACCATGCTCGTGTTCTATGTGCAGAGCGGGCCTCCCGCCCAGGTCCTCAGAGCCGCCGACGTGGCCCGAGCCCTGCACAGGCGGCTGTCACGGGAGAAGGCCGACTTCTTGCTTTTCAAGGTCTTGAGGGTGGACACAGCAGGTATGTTGCGTTCTGGAATCTTCTAAAAGAATCAGACTTGCCGGTGGTGGATACGATATGGCTTGCAGGCACAGGGAGAGGAGTGGATGGGGACACCCAGGGACTTGTTCTGCACTTACTTCTCAGGGGTGTTTCCTGCAGCACACATTTGCCCACAGCCGTGTCTTAGAAGGAGACAGAGAGCAACAACAGGCAGGGTCTCTCTCTCTGTTTTTTTTTTTTTTTTTTTTTTTGGAGACAGGGTCCTCTGTGTTGTCCAGGCTGGTCTTAAACTCTGGGGCTCACACTGTCCCCTTGCCTCCGTCTCCCAAGTGTCAGGATGCAGGCATGTGCCACTGTGCCTGCCCGCGACACAGCTTCAATGTGCCTCCCACGTGGACCCTGCTCTCAGTGCCTGCTGGCCACCCTCCAGGACACCCACTGGTCCACAGTCCACAGTCCTGTCTTCATCTCATGAGCAATATGAATGCACATCACGCTGAAGTGGTCATTTCTGTGAGGGTCACAAGGGACATGATAACATTTGGGCAACAAAATTTAATTCCAATAAATTTATTTCCAACAAATTCTCCGATAAAATATTATTGACTTTTTCCATTATAATGTAGAGTAACTTGATGTAAAAAATCTTTTTTTCTGGCTACAAAAGTAATATTTACAGTTGTGGGAAATCTGGACTATCCAGAAGATACCGAGGAGGAAAGAATCTTCCAGATGGTGAAGCCTAGAATTCACACCACTCAGAGATGACTCATTAATATTCTGGTATTTCTCTCCAGTTGCTCCATCTCTGTGAACATGTAATACAATCAGGATGATTTGATGTCTGTCTTTTTTTGAGACCTGGGGATTGAACCTGGGCCTCACTCATGCTAGGCAGCGCTCTACCACGAGCCGCACCATGAGCCGCACCCCTAGCCCCTGTCGTCTATTTTAACTGTGCTTTTAACTTCATATATGATCATTTTCTCAACTAACTCCTTTAAGCTTCCCGTTAGGGAGATGCTGGTGGCTGTGTGGCGTGCCTCCCTGGGCATGATCTGCAGTCATGTGACCCGCCCTGTATCCACGGACTTTAGGATTGATTTTCAGTAATGTTACAATGCAGATATTGTATCCAAGGAGCTCTGTGACATTCACACAAGAGCTCTGTGCACATTCCCAGTCAGTCTCACTGGGTGCGTTCTCAGAATCCGCTTTCCTGGGCCAGAGGTGGCACGTGTTTGCTGGGTTTGAAGGCGTTTGCTGTAGGGTGTGGCTTCTCTGCCATTTGCTTCCTGATGAGGAGGTCGCAGGTCCTCGGTCCAACACCACACAAGTGCTCAGGGCCTTGCTGCTGGGTGCGGAGCAGGGAAGCCAGGCCCTTCCCTGCGGCCCTCAGCTCCCTGCCCCTTGCAGGCTGCCTTCTGGAGTGTTCTGGCCACGGCCGCTGCGACCCCATCACCAAGCGCTGCGTCTGCTCCCAGCTGTGGATGGAGAACCTGATCCAGCGCTATGTCCGCGATGGGGAGAGCAACTGTGGTGAGTCCTGGCGTCGAGGTGGCCGTGGCAAGGAGCTGCAGGGCCACCGTCCTATCCCACAGTCCTCCCCAGGACTGCCTTCTGGCTTATGCATACAACCTCCCCGGGAGGAGTGCTCTGCGGCAGAGCCTGCTTGCCAACCCTGGCCGGCAGCTCTGAGAAGGGGCTGCTGTGGCCACAGGCCACGTTTCCAGATTGCACCTCCCTTGGCTCCAGCTCAGGGGGACCTGCCTGAATTGGACCAGTATGGAGAACCAGCCCACTCCTCCGGGCTGTCCTCCAGGCAGGCACCAACAGTGGGAGCCAGGGCCTCAGCAGGCCAGGCTGGGCCCCTCCATCTACTCTGGGGAGAAAACCGTATCCAATCACTGGTCGTCCTCTAGGAGTAGATTTGTGGTTTTGATGGGAATGATTGGCAGAAAGAATGGTCAGAGCTGACTGCCTGATCACATCCTGCCTCGTATGGCTCAAGCATGCAGAGCTGCCACTTGGGCCAGGATTCCAGGGAGAGCGTGTGACCTTCACCCCAGGAGCTTTAACCCAGCTCGGCTTTGGCTCCCGTGGCTTCTCTGGTCCTCAACTGCTCGGCAGAGCCCTTGACGAGCGAGGGCACAGGAGGAGGGAAGACGGGGCTGAAAGGTGTCTTCATCCACGGGCACTTGGCTTCATTAACACCACGCCAGGACCATTTTGGGGGAGGGTCGTGATCTTGGGGTTCTGGAGGGACTCGGCTGATGGGCCACAGTGTGTGTGGAAGGGACATTATGCTACTTAATGGGTTGATTTGGTTATTTTAGGTTACTTGGTTCTCTAGTCAGCATGAAGTACGTGCTCCATGAGTCCCTGGACCAATGGGTGGAACAGGGCCGTCCTAGGTGTTGATTACTGATGTTCTGCCTTGTTGCTCTGCGCTGCCTCAGAAATCACTGCGAATCCCCCGCGGTGCTGTGTGCAAACAGCCCACAGCGCCCACCCTGGCTCTCTCGTTTTCCAGAGTGGAGCGTATTCTATGTGACGGGGCTGGCTTGCGCTCTCCTAGTGCTGGCAGGAGGCGTGACGTGGCTGTGCATCTGCTGCTGTCACAGGTACGTGCTGGTGCGCCTGTCCACTCGAACCAAGGTGCCTCCCTGGGCACCGTGTCTTGCCGTGGTGTGGCTTGCTGGGGTTTCTTAAGTTGCTGACCTGTCTGATGGTCGCTTTTATGAAGACAAGCTAGTCCAAGAATTCGATGCACATCTGGCCCACGGTGCAGGAGCCTGCAGAAGTGGATTAATACTGGAGGCTGCTTCTCCTTCTAAAGGCTCTCACTTTCCAGGAGGGTCCAAGTTCTCCATCAAATCCAGTGTTATCCTCGCTAGCTCATGTCACTTCCCCAGAGCAGAATCTTGGTGGCCTTAGAGGTCTCAGTGGAGAAAAGAGTTCTACAAGAATACTGGTACAGACTTCTAGAAGAAGACTTCAGTTTTTATTGCATGAAACAACATCCTGATCTATATGAATCCCTTTTATTTTTAGGTATTAGAGATTGAACCCAGGGCGCTTTACCGCTGAGCCACATCCCCACCCTCTTTATTTTTTATCTTGAGGGAGGGCCTTGCTAAGTTGCTGATGACCATGAACTTTCTATCCTCCTGCCTCAGCCTCCCAAGTTGCTGGGATTATAGGTGTGCACCACCAAGTTGGGCCCGAATCTGTTTTAGTCTAATATCACCAAAGAGAACCTGTGTTGGTTTTTCTTTTTTCTCTCCATGGGGTGCCCAGAAGCCCCTTGGCTGCCTTGTTGTCTGAACCTCCCTGAACCCCGCACTCGGCCCTCTGTGAGACTAGGGGGAAGTGGTTATCTAGTCCTTAGGAGCCAGCCAGTGTCCATTTTTCTATGAGTCTCTAAAAATGTGCTCCAAAGATGTAATAAAGAGTAGGTGAGCTAAGGTGGGCGCACGCCTGTGATCCCAGTGGTTGGGGAGGCTAAGACAGGAGGATCACAGGTTCAAAGTCAGTCTCATCAACCTAGCGAGGCTCTAAGCAACTCAGTGAAACTCTCTCTCTAAATAAAATTCAAAATAGTGCTGCGGATGTGACTCAGTGGTTGAGAACCCCTGATTTCAATCCTTAGTACCAAAAAAAAAAAATGTAGGTGTACTAAAACTAACAGTTTCTTTTCAGAAGTCACTTCTACTCAAGTTTTTTTTTTTTTTTAAAGAGAGAGAGTGAGAGAGAATTTCAATATCTATTCTTTAGTTTTCGGTGGACACAACATCTTTGTATGTGGTGCTGAGGATCGAACCCGGGCCGCACGCAAGCCAGGCGAGCGCGCTACCGCTTGAGCCACATCCCCAGCCCATCAAGTTTTACTTGTGCTCATGGTCCCATGGTAGGATGGTGAAGGAGAGCCAAGCACAGGCCCCAGGGAGAGGCTTAGGTCCATCAGGTTTTCCTGGTGCCACCTGGGATGGGGTCCCCTGCTGCTTGTGGCCCGCAGCTTTGGGTCCTGCATATCAAGCAGACGGGGAGGGTGGTGACATGGCTAAGGCCTGTCTCGTGTCATCTCGTGTCATCTTGTGTAGTGCTCCCAGCAACCAGAGAAGAAAGGGACCATCCTTGCCCCCATTTTACAGGTCAGAACATGGAGGCACCGAAGTCTAGGAGAGTTCTCAAAGCCAGAGCTAGGAGGTTCTAGCCTGAGGGTGAGAGGCCCATCTCTTATTCACTTCGAGATCAGAAAATTGGAATCACTCTTTGTTCTTTACCTACCTTAGCATGGTTTTGATGTGTTTTCAAACTGTCTTCTGCAGCATGGGATGAGGTACACAGGGCCAGCCTGGTTGTCACGTGCTGTGATACAGAGTGGATGTCTGACTCGTTGCTAAAGCAACAACTGAACTTGGGAACGTCCTGTAGTATAATTTCTGCTGTTTTTCCTTCTCTGATTGCCAGTTTGATTCCTGCATCTTTGACATTCCGGGGTGCTAAGGCTTTGGGGGAAGCTTGCTTACCAGGCTTCTTTCCTCAGTAAGGAAAAGCTCCCTGCACACATGGTTCTGGGGGCTGCTCTCGGGTCTCCGGGTCTCCGTCCCTCAGAGCCCTTGGCTAGAGGTCCAGGGGCGTGGCTCTCCCACTCCTGGCCCATTCTCCTGCTGCTGTCTGCAGGGGGCTTCTGCGAGGCACGTGCCAGCCCTGCTGGGCTCCGGCCCCACCTGGGTCTCACAGTGAGGAGCTGAAGTGTCAACTCCTACACACCAGAGGCCAAACACCTCCTCAGTGTCTTCTCCTCAGTGTCCCAAACCCTGGGTCCCAGTGACCCATCTGAGTTGAGCTTTTCATTGTTCCTTTCAGACAAAAAAGGACTAAAATCAGGAAGAAAACGAAGTACACCATCCTGGACAACATGGACGAACAGGAGAGAATGGAGCTGAGGCCCAAATACAGTAAGAAGCCGCCTCGCCAGGGTGTTTGCCAGGGAGGGACACTGGGCTTAGGGGAGAAGTAAGCCGAGTCCGCGCTCAGTTAGGTAGGAAGAGCGGGACGCAGCCTGCGATGACAGCCAGCGCCTCGGTCCTGGGGACCTGCCAACGGGAGCACTGTGGTCTTAGAGTAGTGCCATCTTGGCAGAGAGCCTTAGGCCTCGATGGTGAGGGATGTGAAGTGTCTGTCATCAGTTAGCTCTGCCCAGTGACCCCAGGGCAAGGCTCCTTGGCACCCAGTGCCTGGCTCTGTTCCCTGTGGTGGCAGGGTGGCCGGGCGCACGACACAGTGTCCCCAGCTCCTGTGTGAACGCTCATCACTGTCGGCCTGCCAGACCAGAAATGCAGCAAAAGGACATTTAGACCTCACTAGCCTGCACTCTCCGGCAGCTGCACTAGCTCCACTCAGGGCGCCCTGCGCGTGGGCCTCTCCTGCCCGCCTCAGTTGGCTTTGGGAGCTCAGTATTCACTGCGGCCTGCTTCATGTGTCCTCTCTGGCCTCTGCGGCTGCTCAGCCGGGCGTCCGTGGGTCTGCCATGACGCTGGCTTTGCAGCTGAATTCTTGCTCACACAGGGACATCCTCACTTTCAAGGTCAAGCAATGCAAAACGCTGCCCACTCTCGGTGCTGAGTGCCTGCCCCCTGCACAGTCCCCGGGTTCCCTGGGGAGGGAGGGAAGTGAACCTTCACCTACCTTTACAGGAGCTCAGCCTGAGGGCAGGTCAGACCCTGCGGTGCTGGGAGTCCTGTGGGCGCCTGAGGAAGCCTTAGGACAGAGGCCAGGACTGCCTGGTACACCGAGTGTAGTCAGAGGCTTTGGCAGCAGGAGCTTCGCTGCAAGTACAGAGTGGTGTGCATTCATTGAGTGCCCACTGTTTACATTACATAGTTGACGTTGGAGGTGCTCCAAAGTGACTACACCTAAGAGCTCAGGGTCCTCTGGCTGCATTAGGTCACCCCGTCCCACCTGGAACACGCCCACCCCCTGATGTCTCTGTCCTCCTGGGGCCCTTCTTACCCAGGTGCAGGACTCAGTCATTGGAGCTCACCTGGTCCCCAGCCCCAGCTGCCAGTCTCCTGCTGTCTCCGCACCGCTGTCTCCTCCACCCTCGTTCGGATCCTCACGGTCTCACCTCTGAACTGTGTAATGACAAGGGCTGAACCGTGCTGGGTGCTTGCCGCGCACCTGACCCGTAGTTCTCATCCATCCACATGTCCCTAGACCACAGTTCCTCCTGCACGTGGGCAGCACCTTCGGTGCCGGTGAGGGCCAGCTCCTCCGGAAGGCACCCTCTCCCCGTAGCCTTGCACCGTGTGTGTGTGTGTGTGTGGGGGGGTGCCAGGGGAGCTCTCCAGTGCCTCCTTGATTGTGACTGTGACCCCATCTGTCACATCCCAAGGCACTGCCTCTCAGGGCCTTCTCCTTGGGGGTAGAGCGTTTCGAAGGGATGTAGCATGGAGATCACAGCAGCCTGGTCTGCAGTCCCCTGGGGCCTCTTCCTCTGTCCCGCAGCCTGTGTCTTTGCCACTGTCTGCCTCTGCTGTGGGGTGAGGCCGGACTCCACGTCCTGCCCTGACTCGGTGCTTCTCTGGGAGGCCCCGGCTCCCACTCGCTATTTCCTGTGTGAATCGTTGGCCGCGGTCTGGTCCTGGGTGCTGCCCGTAGTCCATGACCCTGCTCTGTCTCCCCAGCCAGATCCTCCTCTTGCTCAGCTCCCAGGCTACATGGAAGGCCCCGGAGCAGCCGGGGGTGGGGTGGGGGCCACTCCTCTAGATTCAGGTCGGTGTTTATTTCTTGCCTGTCGCGCTGTCTGCTCACCTGTCTATGTCTGTTCGTTCTCTGAGAGCAGGGATCACTCTCCTTCCTGTTCTGCCCCTATGTTAACCCCAAGAACTCAAATCTGTTGAACTTATACAGTAGTCGTGACGGCTCTCATTGAGTGCTCACTCTGCAGAATGGGAATGCTGGGCCTAGACATTCACAGCACTATCTCACTTGATCCTCACCATAAACCCAATTGATAGATGAGGAGAATGAAAGCCCAGAGAGCCTGGGTACCTTGCCCAGGGTCACACAGCTGGGAGTTGCCAAAGCTGGGGCTCAAGTTCAGGTGTGACAGCAAGGTCCCTATTGCTGATCACTAGGAACCCCAAGCCACTTGCTCTGCTGAAGGTTCAGGGGACACATCTACGCTCCTCCTGTGACCTGCACCCAGAATAGTGGAGCTGAATGTGAAGAACAGGGCTCCTCCTAGGAGGGGTGCTGCTCCCTGAGCCTCTGCTGCGTCTCCCTAGGCATCAAGCACCGGAGCACGGAGCACAACTCCAGCCTGATGGTGTCCGAGTCCGAGTTTGACAGTGAGCAGGACACCGTCTTCAGCCGGGAAGGGATGGAGAGAGGGCGTCCCCGGGCGTCCAGGAATGGCTCCGTCAGGAACGGGGCTTCCTTCAGCTACTGCTCCAAGGACAGATAGTGCAGCAGCCGGAGATGGAGGACCCCGTGGGACCCTGTGTGCAGGACCACTGTGGCCTGGAACAGGAAGCCCACTTGCCCTGCACACTGACGCCTCTCCCGGGGGCCTGGTGGGCTTCTGTAGGAAGAGGCCGGGTTTCTTGGGGTTGAAAATGGAACCTTGCTCTTCTGACCGGGAGGCTCGTTAGCGGGCCTGAAGGCCGGGTGAATTCCCAGGCTACGCGCGGGAGAGTTGTGTGTCTCCAAAGCTGGCCCTGTGCTGATGCTCATGTCCAGGTGAAGCTTCACACCTGCGTGTGTCTGTAGGACCTGAGAGAGCGTTCTGTGGCTGGCAGAAGCTCAGGAGCTGAGGGAAGGGAAAGGGGAGGCCGAACATCCTAGGTAGCATTTAACATCATCTCTTCCTTCTCTAAGAGAGAGCCGACGCTGAGCCTCTCTCACCTGTCCATAGCCACCCACCACAGTGGAATCACCGATTCACTGAACATTGAGTCTCACCGCGGGCCGGGCATTTGGACTGCCCCAGATGGCGGTCACCGCTCCGTGACCCGTGAGCCAAGGTCCTGAAATCCGGTCAGTCTTCATGCAGGTGGCAGGGTGCTGAGGATCTGGGCCCCTGAGGCACTCTCCATAATAACCGGACCTACATCCACTTCATATGCTTAAAAGTGATACTTGTTAAATAGTTTTTGGACCCAATCGATCTTATCTAAGCAGCCATTTCCTCCCACAGAGCAGCACTCAGAGCGTGACCTAGAGTTGGCTGTTGCCTCGAGGTCCCCTAGCACCTGTGGTCCTGGGCTGGGGCTGGCGGGGGCGTTGGCAGGTCTGTGGAGTGGGGGGAGGCACAGGGTGTGGCACAGTGTGACAGCCAGCACTACCCTGTGGCTCAGGCTCTGACCTGCGGCAGGTGGGGATGCCTCTGTCCACCCCGAGGAGAAGCAGGGCCTCTCAGACCCTCAGGCAGGAGTGTGCGGTGTCCAGTCCTCCCGTGGCCGCACACGCCATCTAACCCTTTCCACCTCATGGAGCACTGACACTTGGTGGTCATGGCTTCTGCAGGTCGAGGTGTGATGGCAAAACCACACAAGCTCTCTGCCCTCTTCACAGCTTCAGGGACGTGGTTGTCCTGGACATAGCACTCAGTGGCCTCAGCATGGGGCTTTTTTTTTTTTTTCCTTCTAAGTCAAGAACTTTCACTTTTTACTTGAAGGAAGCATTTTGTGGGTTCTATTAGCAGATACAAATTGCCAGCCTCACTATTCTTGTGCCTTGGGGCCATTATTAAGTTAAACTAGGGGTTACCTTAACATACATAATGAGATGCTGTGACAACTGGCGTTGGCTGCTACCCGGTGACTAATGGGCAGGTAGCATATACTGCATGGACCCAGTGGACACAGGGCGGTTCACTTCCAGGCTGGATGGAGTGCAGCAGCATGCCATTTCACCATGCTACTCAAAAGTGTGAATTGCTTATTTCCGAATTTTTTTTATTCAATATTTCTAGACTGCATTTGACCTCAGAAAGTGAAACCATGGGTGAGAGGGGACTCCTGTGTTACACTTCATGCAGAATAGAACTAAAATGTACAGAAGTGTAATTTTATCTTTACAGTAATTTCTTGGTGTAGTAATTTCTTATGTTCATATTTTCTGTATAACTAGCAGGTTCAATACCATCTGTAGTATTATAAGGAAAATGTGATGCTTTTTACACCAGTATTCAGCATCATAAACTTAGATCTGGCCTACCCAGTGACCAGGTTAAGTTAATCTTATGCATAATTGGAAATTACTGGCATAGGAGACATCAGTCCAAGTGCGATGTCACAGAGTGTGGTCAGGCAGAGGGAGGGGCCTTTGCTGTGTCATGACACACATGTCCATGTACTCAGTGGACCCCTGCTGCCAACCTAGAAGGAGACAGTGCTGTTCTCGTGTTCAGATAGCCCTTTGAAGGCCAGGAAGTTCGTTTCTGGGTCTTGCCCAAAGCCACAGCCGATTAAGTGGTGGGTCAGGAACTGAACACCAAGGCCCACCTTCCACTACACTGAGAAGTCCTGCCTTGCAGGGCAAATTCTGGGGACCTTTTGGGCCTCCTGAAAGTCCTCCTAGGACTGATGGGAAGCCCTTGTCCTATCAAGGGCTTGTCCAAGGACAACAGCCAAGGGACAGCTGGCCCACCCAGCCCTCCTGCGGGAGCTTTGCTGGGCCACTGCTCCCTGGGGCTTGTATTGCTGCTTCCACCCCCTTCTGTCCTCGCCATCTCAGCCCGGCCTCTGGGACCCTTCCACCCGCTTCTGTCCTGGCCATCTCAGCCCGGCCTCTGGGACCCTTCCACCCCCTTCTGTCCTCGCCATCTCAGCCTGGCCTCTGGGACCCTTCCACCACAGAAGAATCTTGAACCCAGAAGATTCTTGGAATCTTGGAAAGATACTTGGAAACCAAAGTAAACATCACCGAAGTGACCAGAAAGCGGGTCCCTGTCATCCCTCATAGAGGAGACAGCACCAGGTGGGACGACCCCCTGCACGCCGTCTCCTGCTGCTCATCACGAGGGTCCCCAGGAGGCAGAGCACCGTAGGAGCTGTGGGCAAGCGGGGAGAGAGCGGCTGCAGGGCTCGCAGGGTGACACGCTCATGAGTCGCTGCATTAGATTTAATAAAGAGAAGGGCTGGGGGTGCAGCTCGACTCGCACGCACAGGACCGTGGCCTCAATCCCCAGCACTGCAAAACCAAGGGAGAAAATCCTCACCCCAGGACCACAGAAGAGGATCCACTCCCGCAGCACGAAGAGGCTAAGCATGTTAACAGAACCTGCTTAAAAGCACACAGTGAGGTCAGACAAGTTATCACTGCACATGGGGACAGACACGCCTCCCTGGCAGGAGGCCAGGGCGAGAGCCCCTCTTTCCTATGTGACCAAGCTGTGGTGGACGGTTTTAAGTCTTGACTCTGTTTTTTAAAATGCGTTATCTCCCCAGTGTATCGACAAGATATTCCTTCTAATGTAACACTATTAAATGTCTTGCTAATTAAATAAAGGGGCCTGTCTTCTGCAAGCCTTATTTTTAGGGAAATATATTTTCTTCAGGCTCCAGGCTTCCCTGGACAGGACGTCCAGCAACTGTGGGCGGCAGCTTGTTGCACATCCTGGGAGCCCAAGGGCATGTTTTTTGTGTTTTCAAACAGTTGGGGGAAAAAATCCTTTGTATCACACAAACTGTATGAAGCTGGGTTGTGTCTGGAGACCCTCACTGGAACACGTCCACCCGGCATTTGCTTACCTGAACCTTTGGCTGCTCTGTGCTACAGACAAGGCAAGAAGTCATGGCAGAACAGTTTGCAAACTCTTAAAATATTCACTGTCTGACCTTCTACAGAGAAACAGAGCAAGAAAGCCCTGGCTGCTGTGCAGGACCCCTGCTTCTCCCACCCCGGGGGGGGGCAGGCTGGAGGAGCTGGGGCCCCAGCCAGAGGCCGCGCTGCCATTGACGGCCGTCTGCCCCCTGCTGGCGAAGGCTGGCAGTGCCGGGGGTGGTGGTGAGATTCGGTGGCAGATACTAAGCTGCACTTGGATCAGTAACAAAGCTGGCTTTAAAAAACAGTGTATTGAGCCATAACACACTTGCAATAACCTGTTCTTACTTAAGGCTTGTGATTTGATAGGTCCTGCAGTACGTGCACACCTGTGGATCCAACACGACCGTCCAGCCAATGAGCAGATGTGTCCACTCCCGAAAGTTTCCTTACGGACTTCGCAATCCCTCCCTCCCCCAGAAATCACTACGGATTAGCTTGAATGTTCTAGAGTTTCCTATAAAATAGAGTCATACTCTGTACACCCAAATTTTTAAAGATCTTTTTTGTAATATTTATCTTTTAGTTATAGGGGAACACAGTGTCTTTATTCTACTTTATGTGGTGCTGAGGCTCAAACCCAGTGCGTCATGCATGGTGAGTGAGTGCTGTACCGCAGGTGGGCAAACAAAGGGCCCCAGGCCACTGTCGATCCTGCTGGGAGCTCTGGGCAGTTCCCTGGGGATCAAACTGTGCTTTCCGTGTGTGTCCCAGAGGACGCGCTGAAGGCTTGGTCCCCAGTCTGTGGCACTATCTGGGGGGCGTTTAGGAGGTAGGCCTGGTGGGAAAGTCACCGGGCCCCTTTCCCTCTCTGCACCTGGTCACTGTGGTGAACGGCTTCCTTCCACTGGGCACTGCCGCCCTAATGGCGGCCTCACCACTGCCCAGAAGTAGCAGGCCAGACCGTGGACGGGCGCCTCTGAAACTGTGAGCCAAAGATCCTTCCTCTTGTTGGTTACCTTGGGTGTTTGCCTCAGCAATGGAAGGCGGGTCGACACCCGTTCCTGGAACTGAAGGGGTGTTGACGCGGGTTGTCAAGGGCTCCTCCAGCTCACAGGGGACATTCTCTCCCCAGTGCTCCAGGAGGCGGGCCGTGTGCACAGGGGGAGGACTGAGTCGGGACCCTGAGGCAGGGCCCTGCAGGCCTGGAGGGGGACCCCGTGACTGGGGCTCTGCCCTCCAGGGTGGACTGCTCTGCACGTCTGCTCTAAAAGCCAGCTTGGGTAGGTCACTTGTCATGTCATACCCCTGCTGCCAGGAACTCTGCCCCCAGGGCCATCACCAAATGCAGCCCTTGACCTTGGACCAGACTTGGACCAGAGCCAAAATGAGCTATGCAATCTGTCCCATCTGTGGTGCTGTTTCTAGATCAGAAAACAGACCGAGGGCACTGTTAGTCACACACAGAGGACACATGTGGACACCACGGAGTCCGTGTGCTTTCCCCAACCCAAACCAGAAACAGCCCTTGAACAAGTGGTTGGTAGTGGGGTGTGTGGAAGACAGACGGGCGGATCCGGGCAGCACCTGACTTGCTGCGGGGATTCTCAGACCAGGTCAGCAAACATGCCTAAGCACAAAGCCCCACCTTCAGGGGCTCAGTGGAGAGCGGTCTCCAGGGAAGGAGCGTTATCTACTACATCCACGCTGGCCCAGGACTGTCCAGTAAAAACAGTGACCTGCCAAGGGAAAGAACTAAACAAACAACCAGACCTCTCAACACTCGAGGGAAGCTGTGCGAATTCAGCATTTATTGGCAACACATATGAAGTCTGCTGGCTGGAGAGTGAGGCGTACGCCGTCAAGAAGCAGAGAATAAGTCATGTGCACATGTTTAGAAACCAAAGGGTTTACGTATTTCACACTAACACTTACTCCCTGGTTTTAGCCCACAAAGTTTAGCATGGCACAATCACAGCATTAAGTATTATTCAAGTAAAGTGCTAAGGAACTAGCTGATGGAGGGTAATTAATTATACCACCTCCTGCCTTCAGGGGAAAGACTCCCACAGAACTTGAACTTCAGGTTCAAGTTCACGTGTCGGTTCACAGTAAAATAGGCTTGTCCACGTGGTACTTCTGATCTTTATTTTCACGCAGCCCTCTTTAAAAATAAAGATCCACACGGACAGAGGCACAGACAGGATCAGCTCTTACGGGGGAAAGCTGAACAGCTGGAGGAAGGAAGTCAGGGGTGTCCCTTCAAGGCCTTGGAGTCAGGAGGTAACTGCTGGGGAGTCCCTGCTGAGAACCCAGGGGAGCCAGGAGAGAAGCCCACGGCACCTGGGGGCTGCCAACGGTGCTGTGAATTCAGGAAGGTCGGACGGCCCCTATTTAGGCTCACCACCTTCTCCTGCTCAGCCCTGCCAGGCCAGAGGTCACAGACCACAACACAAAGGACGGCTGTGGCTGTGCTCCAGAAAGATTCCACTGATGGACTCTGAAAACTAACAAAACATTCATTTAAAATGAGTTTTAGATGGACGTGATGGCGCAGGCCTGAGTCCTAGCTACTTGGGAGGCTGCGGCTGGAGGATCACTTGAGCCCTGAAATTTGAGGCCAGCCTGGGCAACACAGTGAGAACCCCATCCCAAAACAAACAAAACCCTAAAACCCACACACTTCTCTTTTATCCCGCAACCCAGAACCATTTTACTTAACAGTAAGTTATTTCTTTTTCAAAAAAAAAATTTTTTTTTTCTCTTTTGATGGTGCTGGGCACTGAACCCAGGGCCTCAAGCATGCTAATGCTGAGCTCTACCACTGAGTCAAAGTTCCCAGCACCCCAAGCTATTTTTAAAAAATATTTTTTAATTGTAGGTGGACAAAAATACCTTTATCTTATTTTTTACAAGGTGCCGAGGGTCAAACCCAGTGCCTGACACATGCTAGCCCAGGGCTCTACCTCTGAGCCACAACCCCAGCCCCACCCCAAACTATTTAACTACAGAATTGATCATGGAGATTACAGTGAGTCTCTGGCCTCGATTCATGTATCTAGCAGGCCAAATATGCAAGAAAACTCAGAATTTCTCCCTGCTTACAGGGTTGAAAGTGTGTTTTAAGGTTCTCCTCTGGACATTTCAGCATTGGTATTCTATTTCTAAAAACAACACCAGGGCATTTGCTTTCTTAATAGAAAAAGGATGGACGCACAGGAATCTTAAGCAATGAGGGCGTTCTATAAAACCACCAAACACTGTACAGCGAGGAGCAGAAATTAGCTGTCAACGTGCTGGGCGTGCCTCTTGACAGGCCTGGGCAGTGTCACTAGAAGGCAGCGTTCTGATTCTCCTTTGGGGTTGGGCACATGGCAAGGACTACCCTAGCCAGGTGTGCAGCAGCTGCAGGACTGGAAGCATCCTGTGTGCGAGCGACTTTCTGCACTTGGTTACTCAGCTGCAGCTGCCTGTGCTTAGTGAAGGGTGCTGGGTGGAGCTCAGGAGCAGCTGCATCCAGCACTGTTTTCATTCATGTCTCCCTGCTACTACCCAGTGAACTGAGGGGCCCCTACGCATAAAGAGAAGGGGAGGAAGGAGCTGGAACGGCCAGTGTTCCCTTCAGAGTGAGCACCAACACCAGTCACGGGGAATTGGAGGGGTAGTTCCTATGCTGAATTGCAAGTGGGGTTACTAGGTAAAAGGTGCCTGAAATCCTAGGCCTTGCACCTCCTCCACACCGTGGATTGGCACCTTCTGTTCCTTCGAGATGACGGTGGTGAAGGTGCTTTTTCCCGTTGAAAGTGCAAGAGTGCACGGCACCAGGACAAACGGGCTGGGCTTGGGTGGGTGGGTGCGCCTCTCTGGGCCCAGGGCAGGGGGCAGTGCTGCTGCTCACAGGTGGCTCCGGTGCTTACCCTGCACATTCCCTGTCTTGCAAGTCACTTCCGCTCAGGCCCAGGTGACCTGCGCGACGCCGACCTGGACTCAGGTGTGCTCCTGGGCAGGAGCAGGAGGGGACGGCCAGGCTCCACTGCACGAGCCGCCTCCGCCGATCCTGCTCTCAGAGTGGGCTTGGGGAGCAACGTGAAGCTGAGGCAGGACCAGGGGCAAGGAAGGCTCCCGTCTACACACGGACCTGGGACAGACGCGCTCCTGTGCCACACGGTGGAACAGGCGATCACGCTGCAGTCGAACGCTCTCAACGGTGACCCACCAGCCTCGGCCGCAGCCCCTCTGGACACACAGTACCTCCAGTGCTCAGCTGGCTGGGGAAGGGGATACTGGACCCAACCCACTGCTGATCGTACTCCGGGGGCTCCTTGCAAGCGCTCTGGGCTCACGCTGATAGCCAGCACTGCCCCCTGCCAGGCGGGGGCTGGCTACGTGGCCCCGAAGGGCGGATCTGTTGGGCACTGCGCCTTGCCCTCAGGTGGAGGGGTCACGTGGAGTCCTCTGGCTTGTTCTGCAGACCCCGGCCTGGCTCTCTGGGGTCTGCAGCCACAGGTGGGCGGCTTGTGTCGGTCCCTCGTTAGGAGATGGCGGGGTGGGGGTTGCCTCTGATTAAAGATCACGAAGACTGGCTGCGCGTGAGAAGTCATGACTCTAATGGCCGAGCCACTTAATGAATGGAGGGCAGGTCCCGAGTGTGGGTCAGCCTCCTTTACTGATCTCCAACAAGCGAGGAGCTACAGGCCTCCGTAGCACACGTACTTGACTTCCAGGTACTCGTCAATGCCGTACTTGGAGCCCTCGCGCCCCAGGCCAGACTGCTTCACCCCACCGAAAGGGCACTCCACGGAGGAAATCAGCCCCTCGTTCACGCCAACCATGCCCACCTCCAGCTGCTCTGCCACCCTCCAGATCTGGGCAGGGTCCTGAGAGTAAAAGTAGCCTGTGGCGGGATGAAAGGACACAGGTGACCCGTGGAGCGTCCATCAGAGACACGACTGAAGTTGGGGCCCACTGACCACTGTTTGCCCGAGTCCTCCCCGCTCCCCGGCAAAGCCCAGTGGGTCCCGTGCCCCCTCATCTTGGCACCGGGAAATCGCCTTTTGCTTCTGTTCCCCGCTGGCCGGGCTCTCTCTCTCCTCGCCATCCTGCACAGCGGCTAGGTGGCCACACACTCCCTGCCACACCCCCTCCCCTCCTCGTCGTCCATGCAACACGGCTCTGTTCCTCAGTGAGCAGTCAGCCCTCCACACGGGGGCTGCACCTCTTAGGCCCGTCACTAACCGTGTCTCCGAACTCCCCACCAAGTCCTCCCTCCCTTTCTTACTCTGCTCCTGACCTCCCGGGTTCCCTCTGCCCGGCTCTCTCCCCCACAAACCGGCTCTCTCCCCCACAAACCGCACGGAGACCTTGCCCCTTGTTCTCGACCTCGTTCGGGCGAGGCTTCCTCCACCTTCATCCCACCGGGAGGGAAGAGGGAGGACGGAGCGTGCTCCGGAAGCCCGGGGCAGACGCCTCGCTCCAGTTACCGTGGAGCTGACCTGGGTGCGGCGTGGCCAGGAGACCCACAGAGGCTTACTCTTCCTCCCGTTACAAGGGGCACCCGCAGCGCCACGGCTCGTCCTCCAGGAAGCTCGGCCTCACTGTGGACGCCAACACTGACTTTCCCGGGGTTACAGGGACCTGCTGTGGCACCTGGCCATGTCTAGACTGAGCACAGCCGTCCACGAGGCCAGCTGCAGATGCTCTCACTCCTTCCTCTGTCCGCCACACTTCCTGCCGATGCCCAGGGTCGGAGGCCACCTAGTCGTGCGGGCTTTAGGCGTGGGGCCAAACGAAGAGAGAGCGCTTGGCGTTTCTGGGCATCGTGCCTCTGAGAACCCGAGACTTTGGAGGTGCGTGTGGCCTCCACCCTCAACGCCTGCACGGGTCTCCTCTCCACTGCTCCCCAGCTCCAATCACGGCTCCCAAATGTGGGACACGGGGGACAGAGAGACGAGAGCAGCACAAAGCCACCCTCGCCACTTGGAGAACACACACACCCTGCTGAGGTTTCCCTCTGGAAGCCCACCCACTGGTGGTGTCTAAGACTGTGTGGCATTTGCTGGAGCCCAGGAATGACGGGGCAGACCAGGCAGACACCTACCTGCCAGCCCGACTTCGGTGGCGTTGGCAATGGCGATGGCCTCCTCCTCCGTGTCGAACCTGCCGGAGGTAAAGTTGGTCAGGAGCAAACTCTAGGGGGAGAATGAAGAACCCCGATCTCTTTCCCAGATCAGGGCAAGGGGTCCGAGTTCCGCAAAGGGACCCCAGGGCAGAGAGCGGCAGCAATCACCGAGGCCACTCGGCGTTCACGGCCAGCACCCTCCAGTGGACCCTCGTCTCTTGTAGGAGAAAAGGAAACAGCGAGGCAGGGAATACCACCAAACAGCGTCCCACGGGAAGGGAGTCCTGGCCTGGGGGCTCCCCAGAGGGGTGACCACCACGCTGCGCAGAAGCAGGCCCAACAGGGCAGAAAGCCCCCTTCAGAGACCCAGGCCAGGTTCTCAGTGGGCTCTGCCACCCGTCACCACGGAGCTCGCCGTGGTGCTGGGCCCAGCGTCGCTCCTCTCTGATGAGCCGCGTCAGGGCCCTCGTGGGCTCTCCCAGCGCCATCGTTTTATTTCGGAACAAGATTGGAGTGGCAATTTTCTGTCACTCCAGAATTTCAACTGCCACAGTTTCTAAGCATCCCGATTCTAATTTTAGAAGTCTGTCGGCGGGGCGGGCCGCAGTCTCTGCAGGGCTGGTGGCTGGGCACAGCTGACCCAGAAGAGTTAACCTGGGGGCGGGCAGCGGGGGTGCTGGGAGGAGGCGGCACAGCCTGCGTTTGTAGCCAAGGCACCCTTCCGGGTTCCTGAGAAAGCGTCCAGTCCTCATTCCTGGGAAAACGTTGTCATTAAAACACTGTTTCTCCAACTGTTTCTCCAACAGTGGAGAAACGCCTCCACAGCAGCTGAGGGCACGGCTCCGGGCACAGCTCTGGGGGAACATGGCCTGGGGGGAACATGGCCTGGGGGGAACATGGCCTGGGGGGAACATGGCCTGGGGAGAACATGGCCTGGGGGGAACATGGCCTGGGGAGCGGGCGTGGGCTGCACCTCCCCCACTCCTGTGACTGTGAGCTGGTCCCATCTGCAGGCCTGGCTCTGGGTCCGTGCTAGGTACCCAGGGGCAGCAGGGACCCAGCCAGTGCCCAGCCCAGCTGGCACACCAGCCAGTGCAAAACAGGCAGAGGCCAGCAGGCTCCTCTCCCTGGTCCATTAGAGGCAACTGCAAAATAGCCCTGGGGGCGTCGCGAGGAGCAGGGGTGTCGACTGGGGATTTAACACAAGACGTCCTCCCCCTCCCTGAGGTGTGGGGCTTGGCCTCCAGGCCTGAGCACAAACAGAGGTTGAGCTTTGACCACAGCCCAAGCAAGGGGCGAGAGATGAGCTCACAGAGAAAGTCACGAGACATCAGAGGAAGGGAAGACCCCAGAAGACAGCAGGTGACAATGTCAGAAAAGGACAGACCTACAGCAGGTGAGAGAGCGGCGAGGCAGGAGGAGCCGGGGTGGGGAGAGGGCTGGCGAGGTGGGGACTGAGGACACCAGCTGGAAGAGCGGAGGGAGGGGCCTCGCGGGCGGCAGCAGGGCTGGAGTGAAGTGAGTCGGGGTGTGTGGGTCACAGGGTCAGGGCAGGAAGGACAAGGCAAGGAGAAGCAGGACTGAACAGACACCTTAGGTACCAAAGAAAGGCATCAGAACGCAGCCTGAAGAAGCCCCGGGCACCAAACCAGAGTCACTGCAGCACCCATGAGGGTATCAGGGGCCAAGAGAACGCCTCCAGGTCCCCAGGAAGAAAAGGTGGGTCCCTTTCAAGGAGGAAGGGGCAGAATGGCGTCTCTCAGCCACAGCTGTGGAGGTCAAGAGGCCTGAGCGCCAGTTCAGTGTGGAACCTAGAATTTCACCCACACCAACCACTATTGACTCGTCAACATGAGGTGAAAGATCATGGGAGGTCACGTGAGTGTCCATTCCCTACAGACTGCCATGGAAGAGCCCTCAGAGGACATTCTGCATTAAGAAGAGGAGGAAGGCCGGGTGCAGTGGTGCACTCCTGTAATCCCAGAAGCTCAGGAGGCTGAGGCAGGAGGATTACAAATTTGAGGTCAGCCTCAGCAATTTAGCAAGGCCCTAAGCAACTTGGTTAGACCATGTTTCAAAATAAAAAATAAAAAGGGCTGGGACATAGCTCAGGAGTAAAGCACCCCTGGGTTAAATCTCGAGTACCAAGGAGGAGGAGGAGGAGGACGTTCAGCAGAAAGAAGTAGGTAAATTCTGTTTCCTAAGTTTAAACGTTGAAGCCTGTGCGTCAATCTGCTCAGTGCAGCTCTGGGCCTCGCGGCCCCCCGCACCCCGCGGCCCCCCTGGCCCTCAGACTAGCTCGG
This sequence comes from Marmota marmota marmota, assembly GCF_001458135.2. Classification (NCBI taxonomy): domain Eukaryota; kingdom Metazoa; phylum Chordata; class Mammalia; order Rodentia; family Sciuridae; genus Marmota; species Marmota marmota. The sequence goes on along the minus strand of NW_025999913.1, from coordinate 18,419,266 downwards.
CCATCTCTCCCCAGGTTGCAGTTTCCCTTCCCTCCCGGGGCCTCCTGCGGGCTGGGTCTTACTTGATAACTGGTGCCAGAGGCCCGAACGTCTCTTCGTGAGCGCAAAGCATGTCCCTGGTGACGCTGCTGAGCAGCGTGGGCTCGAAGAAGTTCTTTCCGAACTGGTGTCGCTTCCCGCCCATCACCACGGTGGCCCCTTTGGAAATCGCGTCGCTCACGTGCTTCTCCACCTGTGTGACAGGAAAGAGGACGCTTGGGGGGCTGCTGGAGGACACCTTCCAAATGACACCACCTCTTAGAACGAACGTCTGCGCCCCAGAGAGCAGTGACAGGTTCCCCTCACCTTCAGAGGCAGAGCAGAACCGCCCGGGGCCCTCGGGGACCGCTCTGCAGAGCAATGGCTCACTGGGCGCAGGCCCTCACTGGACGGAAACCTATGTAAGCAATCAAGTTGAAAGGGCAGAGAGAGGAGAACAAGAACCATCAGGGTCCANCCCCGCCCCTGGGACGCACTCCTCGGCTGCAGTCTCCTGGGTTGGGCTTTCCCCGCACTCTGTGCAGCTCCAGTCTGGGCGGCACCTTCGTTTTGTTCTGGCACATTCTAAGTGCAGTCACATCCCTCAGGGCAGACTGCGTGACCTTAGAAGTGCCAAGGGGCCGTCTTGCGCGGGGAGGGGTGGAGCGCAACGACCCAGAGAAGGGCCCTGGTGCGTCCACCTGCTTCACCCTCCCTCCTCTACCCCACTCCTCTCCAGAAGGCCACATCCCAAACGCGCCTCTGGGTCCCTCCATCTGCCCCGCGTGTGCGGACTCAGCCTGCTGCCCGCAGAGGTCCCTCACAGCCTCTGCCCCCTTGGAGCCCTCCCCCAGGTCAGATTCAGAAGAGATCAGACAGGCCTGGGCGCGTCCTGCAGCGCCCTCACAGTGTGCCCATTAGCACGCGGGGCCTGCTCCAGGATTGGAGTTGGGACACAACTCTGCTTACCAACCCAGCCCCACCCCTCTCCCCTACCCCTGTCCCCATGGGCCCTTTCCTGCTCTTTTCTGAAATGTCATGGAAGTCTTTTCCTCGGGATCTACTCCATAACGGTCTGTGAGGGTCTGTCCGGCCAAAGCCAACCCGACACATTGTTTCCCTTTATTTTTGTTTATTGTTTGTGGTGCTGGTGATGGAACCCAGGGCCCCCTGCATGCTGGCCGGGAGCTCTATCACGGAGCTCCATCCTAGCCCCGCAGATTGTTTCTGAACAGCACCCTTTCTACCCAGCCTCCTTCCACTGAGATGGAAATCCTGCGACAGGTCCTGGGAAGTCCCAGGGAAAGGCACCGTCCAGGGCCACGGCGCCACACTCACTGAGGGAAAAATCACTCCCAAGCTGGCTCCCAGAGGGCTGGATCAGCACCACCTGAGGCACTGAGACCCAGTGCTGGGTTGGGCGCAGCTCGGTGGAGAGCACTTCCCCGCATGTTTAAGGCCCTGGGTTCCATCCCAGCACCAGCAGAACCCAGCTAAACCCAAAACCAGGGCCCTGGGTAGACACATCAACCTCAGGACCCCGGGGGGGGCCAGGCAGCTCCAGTCGTAAAAGGCACAGCAGTGGGTGACAATCATCACTTTTAGGATTAGAACGAGGATAAATTGCCTTCACTAGACCAGCAGTAACCCGTGCGTGTCCTAGGAGCCAAAGTCACTGACCCCTCTGTGGTGGAAAGCTCAGGCGGGCCGGGAGGACCCTCGGTGGATCTCACAGGATCCATGGACCCCCATCGTGACAGCCACAGAAGCCGAGGGCCAGGGGATGCGCCAGCCGTGGAACTGCCGACTCCCCACCTCACTCAGGCGACTTGCTCAGCCAGGCTCTGGATTTGAAAGCGCAGAAGTCACTCCCACAGACGAAGGTGGACTCACCTTTTCTACTGCTTTCTCGTTAATCAGCGGGCCTTGGGTGGTCCCCTCCTCAAATCCATTGCCCACACGCAGGTTCATCTTCATCGCCTCGGCAAACTTTTGGACAAAGGAGTCGTGGATCCCCCTTTGCACCAAGAATCGGTTGGAGCAAACACAGGTCTAGATGGAAGAGGAAAACCGGCCCCGGGTCAGCTGGTCAGCGGTCGGTCCAACCAGGAGCCTCGCTGCTGCTGCCTGCCGCCTCGCTGTGGAACCACTTCCCAGGGCGCTCGGGCCCAGAGACAAGCGCACAGGCCACTGGAGGCTGGGCAGGTGGCATTCTGTGTCTGCAGAGGGAACCGGCCGGACTCGGAACGCATCAGCACTGACATGTGAAGGGGGAGGTAAGCTCAAGGCCACAGCGAGGTGCAGGCTGTGCCCAGGGAGCAGCAAACAGCACCCATGCTCACACAGGACCTTCCGGAACCCTGACTCTGTTTCTGGAGAAACATTTAAAAATGCTTGTGTTGGTGATGCATATGTTCAGAGACATATATGCTGATTTATGTACTTTAAACGCTGGCATTTGAGCCCAGGGCACTCGACCACTGTGCCACATCCGCAGTGCTGTTCATTTTCCGAGACAGTGGCCAAGGCTGGCCTTCACTTGGGATCCTCTTCCCTGAGCCTCCTGAGTCCTGGGATTACAGCTGTGTGCCCCTGCACCAAGTTTACTGATGATACTTTTAAGGCCAAATGCTTAAGAGTACTTGTTAAGAAGCCAGACTCCATGCAACCACATGGATAGAAGCAGGGGACAGGGTAGGACCACTGGCTCAGTGACCCTTCAGTTACCCAGTCTTTTTACAGTTTGTTTCTTTCTTCTTTTCTTGAAAAAAATTTTTTTTAGTTGCAGGTGGACACAATATCCTTATTTTTATTTTTTTTATGTGGTGCTAAGGATGGAACCCAGTGCCTCACACATGCTAGGCAAGTGCCCTACCACTGAGCCACAGCCACCACCCCCAGTTTTAGTTTCTTATCTGGAAAATGCAAGACCTACATCAGATGACTTGAAAGGTCCCTGCCAGATCTGAGATTCCAGGGTTTCCTGTCCGATGTGAGCTTGGCCTCCACTCTCCCAAGACATGTCCGGGCACAGTCCGGCTCTTTGCCCCTGTGTCCTGCATCTGGTACCTCTGATGCCCCATCTCAGGAAGAATGAGGCCCAGGCAGGTCTTTGGAGGCAGCAGGGCTGTGAATTTCTCCAGGTTTTGTCCTGACATTTTTCTAACTTCTTTCTCTTAAGTCTAAGGGACTATCTGGGTGCACTGGGGCATACCTACACTCCCAGCCACTTGGGAGGTTGAGGCAGGAGGATCATAAATTCAAGGCCAGCCTCAGCAACTTAGTGAGGCCCTAAGCAACTTAGGGAGACCTTGTCTCAAAATAGAAAATAAAAATAATAAAAAGGAATGGGGCTGTGGCTCAGTGGTTAAGCACCCCTGGGTTCAATTTCCAGTACCAAAAAATAAAACTTTGGGCCTCAGACCTTGGCTGTTAAAGGCTGCTTCGCATCTGAGATGATTGCATCAGTTAAGTGAAGACAGGCCCTCACTGGACGGAAACCTATGAAAGCAATCAAGTTGAAAGGGCAGAGAGAGGAGAACAAGAACCATCAGGGTCCAGGAAGCTCTTGAAGCTAGAGCCTGCCTCCCTTCCCTTTGGACTATCCATGCCTGGCGCAGTCCCTAGGAAGAAGGTGCCTCCTAAATGTCTCCCGAATAATCAAATGAGAATGAGTGGTGTGGGATTCGGGAGGCGGGGAGGCAGCAGAGGGGAACACACACACCTGCTCCCTCAAACCCCGAGTAACGCCCCAGGTCTCACCTGTCCAGCGTTCCTGAATTTGGACGCCAGCGCCCCTTCCACGGCCTGGTCCACGTTGGCGCTGTCGAAGACAATGAATGGGGCAAGGCCGCCCAGCTCCATGGAGACCCTCTTCACAGAGTCTGCGGCATAGTGCAGCAGGACCTGCGGGCGGGGGAGAGGGTGGTGAGCGCCAGTCAGCTGCCAGGCGCTCAGCCTTCGTCTACAAAGCCACCCAGCCAAGAAGAAAAGAGGGTGCACGTGGCGCGTCTGGAAAGACGATCGCACAAGGAGAGGGAGAAATGAAAGTGTGCGTTCCTATTTGCTTGTACTTGATGAAGAGCCTGGGGAAGACAAGAGCAGCTCTATAAATAATTACTTATAGAGGGGAGGAGGGGTCGGGGACCAGGTAGCGCCAGGCTCTCAAGGTCCAGGGCTAACGTCTTGCTGTCTGAGCCACACAGCTGCGGCTGCATCTTAAAATCCGGAACACAGGAACAGGGTAATAAAACCACCCAGAATGGCACAACTTAAGGATTACCACTGGAAACAGTTTGGTATGTATTCCAAATCCATGCATACGTACTTTTTTAACACAGAATATGGTTAAAAAGAAATAGTTTTCCAACCTGCTTTATCTTCCCCATGAACCTAGGGAACTTCTTAACATGTTCATAACTCTGTACATCTTGCCCCTTCAATGTAGTATCTGCTTATGCAAATCTTCTCATGTCAGCATGCCTGTTTCCAGAACATTCCTTTAGATGGCTGCCTAGTATTCCCCTGTATGGTTGTACCATAGCATATTTATCCACCCCCATCTGCTGGACATCCAGGTTATTTCCAATTCCTTGCTACTTAAAAGTACTGTGACTAATCCCTCAGGATAAATTTGTAGACCTGTCAGCTCAATGCACGAGTGTAAGGCTTTTGGTAGATACAACGATTAGACTCAATATCCAATAAGAGATTTCAAGGGCTGAGAAGCTGCTCAGGATGTTGAAATTCTTTATGACAAGACATAGGTCTTGGTTCAGTCAAAGCTGAGAAAGAGAAATGCTCGAGACAGCTCAGGGGCATGGGTGGTGCTCACAGACCCAGGCTGCTCTCGGACACAGCCCCCTGTGACGTGCATGCTGAGGCCACAGGTTTGTGACAGGGCCCCGGGTAGAAATCCAGAATGTATGACAGCTGCACCTGCCCTGGTTCTGCTCTGTGCCATTCTAGCCATCAGACGTGCCACCCAGGAGCTGCCATCCAACAAGCAGCACAAGTTGAAAGATCAAACAGACTTCGTCAGCGGACCCAAGTTCCCTTTTGAATCCTTAAGAAATGCTGAATCTGCACCAGTGTGATGAGGGTCCTCACTGCGGGGTCCCCATTGGGCCTCCATGTCACCTCCACCAGCCCTGGGCACAGGCCCTTCCCGTGGTGCCTGTCCCCCACATCGCTTGCTCTGAGTTCTCTGACAGCATCTTCTCCCGACTCGGCCTCGACCTCCTGGAGCATGGCTGCCTGCTCTGGCCGGCCACAGCCCCCAGGACTGCCCCAACCCCTGCCCCTCCTAGTGAGTCCTCTTGGCCCAGTTCCCACTGCCGACCTCCTCAGGAGGGATGTGACTGGTCCGGCTCCCTTCTATGCCTGGGTCACCCCACCGGCCAGCCGGGAAGTTCCGTTTCCCTCAATGACTGCTCCTGTTCCTTCTCTGTGTGGCAGAGGCCAGGTGCTGAGTGCTGTCCCTCAGCAGGGCCAGGGGAGGCAGCTGCCTGAGAAGGAGGTGGGAGCAGCTCAGGCTTGTCCAGCAGAGGTCACCCTGTGCCCCAGAGGACAGCAAGACTGCGCCCGAGGACCAGGGGTTAGTGCTGATGGTCTGTGAGGTCACTTCAGGGAGGCACTAGACTGCAGACTGGTGCTGGACCAGTGGGCAACACCCAGCCCCGTCATTGTTTTGGCCATATTGTCACTTTTCCCTGCGTCACTTGAGGCAGATGGCTGTGTTGGGAGAAGAGAAGCAGAGCCGGGCTTGGCGGGACCCAGCTTGGAGGCTTCCTGGAGTCCGGACAGGTGACGACGTCGCTGAGTAACTGGAGAAGCCCCCAGGGGTGGCTGCTGCTGCCCAGCTCCTGGGTCTCAGGGTGGAACGGCAGAGGTGGGCAGCCCTTCGTCCCCGGCTCTCCGGTCACCTCATAGTGACATCTGCAGGCAGTTTATGGACCTGAGATTCCTGTTTTGATAGGAATGATGGAATTCCAAGATGCCACCCCTGAGTGTGAGTTTATGGGGTGACAAATGGCTTATGTTGGGAATTCTACACCATCGGCATTATTCACCCCTGCTCCTCGTGCTTTCTATAAAGTGACCAGTTTCATAAAAACTCTCAGCTTAGGTTTGCATCATTTTTACGTGTTTATGTGCATGTTTATGGCACATCTCGCAGGAGTGCATGCGCATTCATGCACATGTGAACTCGGAGGGTGGAGCACACTGTCTGGAAACACCACCAACAACTTTGGTTCTGCCCTGACAGTTTTCTCTTTTGAAAACACATAAAAGGATAAATAAAAATGTACTCAGAGGCACACACGTGCTGTCTTGAGGAAAGACCTTCTCAACATTTAGGGGAAAAAATAAACTGTTAAAAGATGTTTCCACGTCTGTAAGTTCCCTTGGGCTGCGCCCACCTTTGTTCAGTTCTAAGACACCCATTTCAGCATTAGTCCTGTTTCTGGAATCGCCAATCCAGACTGTGAAAGAAACAAGCACTGAGGATTGGAGAGCACACACCGGAGAGCCTGCAGCCGCTTGGCAAGCAGGAGTCGGGGAAGTGATGGGAAGCTTGCTGTCCAGCTCCTTAGCTGCTGTGGACCTGGAGCCCACGAGCACCCCAACAGGGAGGACCATGCAATCATGGCCAGGGGCCTCCGGGGGGCGCTCAGACACGACGTTATTGGAGCTAGGACCTGTCTACACACAGTGCTCAGGGTAAGCTGCTGTTTTACGCTACATAAAGAAAACGCTAGAACGAACTTTCTTTCTTTGGGACTTGAATCGCATACCTTTCCTGTTGCCGTGGACCCTGTGAAGGAGATCTTGGACACCAGTGGGTCAGTACAGAGTGCTTTCCCCACCTCCTTGGCCTTGGACCTAGAGCAAGGGACCACGTTGTACACGCCGGGTGGGATCCCGGCCTCGTTTGCAAGCTACAGAGAAACAGAAACACATGGCCACAAATCATCAAACTGGGAAAAAAGAAAAGAGAAAGAAATAGATGTTTAACCTAAAGGTACTGTGAAAACTTAAGCTGATCTTTGGGACAGAAAAAAACATATTTGAGGGGATTGCGTGTAACTTGCTGGTAGAGCACGTGCTTAAGATGAGTGAGGCCCTCGGTTCCATCTCGGCCCCCACAATTATATTTGGAACTAAAATAAGACTCATAGTGCTAAAGTGATGCCAGTATTAATGTGCTGCCAAATGTCATTAAGATAAAATCTCCTAGGGAACGATTTTCAATGCCACCTTCTGTTTAAACAACCTTGGATTTCTTTCCCAAGAAAGAAAATTCAGAGGAGAGTCCAGTAGACATCTTTGGCCCGCAGAGTCGAGGACAGGAGCGTGAAGGGGCCCCTGCACACAGCAGGCAGGAGCGTTGTCGGGCACGGCCCTGACAGTGTGGGTACAGGCAGTGCGACTCTCCCGGCCCAGAGGGGCCTAGGGAGATGGGACATCCAAATGCCACGTAGTGATCAGAACAGGATCCCAGAACAGGAAAAGAGAACGAGGTGAAAACTAAGAAAATCTGAATATGTTAATGACGTGTCAGTATTGGCTCATTAACCCTAATGGCCGCACACACGATGCTTATGTCAGAGGGGGAGGGGCTGGGGTTGTGGCTCAGTGGGACAGTACCCCTGGGTCCCATCCCCACTAACAAGAGACAGAAAGAGAAAGTATGTGCTCTTCTAAAAGTGAGACATGCCTACATTTTAGTGCCCGTTTAATGAAGATGATGGATAAATGTCATTTTTAGGGTGGCCTAAAGAACACATGGTCTGAACGTACAAGGAAATCCCCATCTAGTTTTTTTTGGAAAAAGAGTATCTGACTTGACTTCCAGAGGACTAAAACACCACGTAGTGGGAGACACAGGCAGAGAAGGAGGCTGCAGACTGCTCTGCCTGCCCCCTTTGGACTCAGCTCAGAGGCTCACCTGGGCCAGGGCCAGGGCGGAGAAGGGCGTGTCTTCCGCAGGTTTCACCACCACGGTGCAGCCAGCTGCCAGGGCGGCCCCCACCTTCCGGGTGATCATGGCGCTGGGGAAATTCCACTGGGATCAAAAGAGCAGAGCACACGTTGAGAGCTGCCTGGACAGTCCAGGGGAAGGCAGGGCAGGAAGTCAGTCAACAACCCCCTTGCACAACTGACTAGCAAACCTGTTCTCCAGCTGCCCAGGTGACCTCAGAACACCTGGCCCCGCCCACCTGAGGGACCTGGAGGGAAAGGTTCATAAAGATAGGGAGCAGTTTTGGAATATGACGCAGTACAAAACTCTCTGGACCAGTGTCTTCTGCAGAGGGCTAGTAAGGTTCTCAGACGTCGTGGGATCTAGTTTCTTTCCCAACTGCTCAGTTCTGCAGTTGCATCAGGAAAGTCACCAAAGAGAAGATGTACACAAATGGACATGGTGTGTCCCAATAAAACTTTTTTTTTTTTTTTTTTTTAAAGAGAGAGTGAGAGAGATAGAGGTAGAGAGAGAGAGAATTTTTAAATATTTATTTTTTTTTAGTATTTGGCGGACACAACATCTTTGTTTGTATGTGGTACTGAGGATCGAACCCGGGCCGCACGCATGCCAGGCGAGCGCGCTACCGCTTGAGCCACATCCCAGCCCCAGCAATAAAACTTTATTTAAAAACACAAGCAGTAGGCTGGATTTGTCCTGAGGTCCTTGGCAGGAGATATTAGGGTTGTGATATTGAAAATGGCGTATGATTTCTGACTTCCTTCTGCATACATTTTGTAGACTCTAGAGACATCTGCATATCTAGATAGCTATGATAATTTATAATATACACCTACATATCTAGATAGCTACGATATCTATGATACACGTGTACATATCTATAAAGCCATTTCACTCTGACAAACAAACATAGAGTTAATCTACGTCGGTTATTGTTCTAAGCACTTCAAAACCATAATCCAATCCTTATCGAATCTGGATGAGGTCAGAGTTACTGCTGTCCTCATTTACAGGTTTGGGGAAACTGAGGCAACGGTCCCAGAACTTGCCCATGGTCACATGACTGGTAAACAGTAACCGTCAGGTCAAAGTCCCAGTAGGAAGGAGGATCCCACGGGCACCTGTGCTGAGCAGGAAGGGACAGTGGCCTCCTGACCCGTGGCAGGTACTGGAGAGAAGGCCTGAGACAGTGGGGTGGGAGGGCTGCTATGCAGGCAGCGCGTGGCGGTCCCAACCAGGCAGACGCTGAGCCGTACTTCGCAGCCTCTGCCCTCCAACCCTGCCGGTAAGTGCCCAGATGCTCTGCTACTGTGAGAACCCCAAGTTATACAAAAATTTTCCAAACAAAGGCACATTAAAAAGTGCACATGTTGGGGCTGGGGATGTGGCTCAAGCGGTAGCGCGCTCTCCTGGCATGCGTGCGGCCCGGGTTCGATCCTCAGCACCACATACCAACAAAGATGTTGTGTCCGCTGATAACTAAAAAATAAATATTAAAAAAAAAAAAAAGTGCACATGTCCGTAATCCCATCAGCCTGGGAGGCTGGGGCAGGAGGATTGCAAGTTCAAAGCTAGCCTCAGCAATGGTGAGGTGTAAGCAACTCGGTGAGACTCTGTCTCTGAATAAAATACAAAGTGGGGCTGGGGACGTGGGCAAGTGGTTGAGTGCCCCTGAGTTCAATCCCCAGTAATGCACCCCCCCCCACCCCCAAAGAAAAAAGCAAACAAAATGCTGACTCCCAGATCTCTTCAGAGGCGGTAGGCCAGGCCAGAGGAAGCCCTCATGCTGAGTCACAAAGCCCGGGTCCTCCAGGTCCTCCTGCAGGCCGTCCCCCTCCCACACGCACTCCTGTCACCACAGCTGGCCTATCACAGAGGGCCCCACACCTCCGCATCCCACAGAGGAACCAGGAAATCAAACTGGAGGCGCTCACCTGGCAGGAGGAAGAACACTACTTCCCACGCCCACCCCACCTGCCCCCACACCTGCCCCGGCCTGCTGCTCCTGCCTCTCACTCACCGGGGTGATGACTGCAGCCACTCCCAGGGGCTGCTTGAGCACCAGGGCCCGCCTGCCCTTGGCGCTGGGGTAGATGACGTCTCCGTAGATGCGGCGGGCTTCCTCTGAAAACCACTCCAGGAAGAGGGCCGAGTACAGGACTTCTGCCTCTGCCTCCTTCAGCGGCTTCCCCTAGACGAGTCAGAAAAGGACCCGCTCATGCCTCCTGATAAAAAGTGCGAGGCGGTGTTCCTGAATCCTTCAAGGTGGCAAGGGAGTGAGAAGTCCCCATGATGACACACAGAGTTGCTGGGAAACCCCTGACGGGTGAGTCCAGAGAGCAGAGTGGCCCCCGGCCACCAGGGCGTGCGCGGTCTCCACGTGCCTACAAGTTAGGATGAACTGGCGCTGCGCCTTCTGAGGTTTCCTTCTTCCAAGAGCTCCTCAGTGGGAAACCCAGGGTGAAATCGTTCTTCACAGCGAGGGAGGAACTAGTGTGCAGTTAGAAACACACAAAATCTAGGACACATCAAAGCCATCACTTAGGGAAGACCTGGGAGGGTGCAAAGGGAGTATTCACGTAGCTCCCGACAAAATCAATTTCTGCAAATCAGCAAAGAATGAACTAGAACATACAAATTTTGTTTTACTGATGTGCCCGCCAGGCCCAGGGACTTGGCCTCTGCTCAGCAGACGAGGAATCAAGTGCTCTCCGGCCCCAGAGCAGCACTGGTGGGAGGAGAGGCTCCCCAAAGGCCGAGTCTGAACTTTCCGGAACAGTCTGCCTGGTGCCGTGGCGGGAACTATACTTACGCTTTCCGCTGTGATCAGCTTGGCCAGGTCGCCCTTGTTCTGCATCATTAAGTCGTACCATTTCCGAAGCAGTGAGCTCCTCTCCTGAAACACAGCAAGGCAGAGGGGGATGAAATGTCACCTGCAAAACAGAGACCTCCTGAAGCACCGGCAGGGCGGGAGGGGCTGTGTCCGGGGCCAGTGTCGCTGGGCTACGGGGTGCGGACAGCTGTGAGTGTCCAGAAGAGAGGAGCATTTGGCTTGGTGACGGTCAAGAAAGCCGGCCCTCACCAATGCACCTGGGCCACATTCAACACCGAGGACCAGACAGAGCAAGAAGGGGAAGGAAAGGCCAACTCACTGTCTCTGGGACCTCATCTTCCACCCTGGGGCAGGCACGCCCCGTTCTCGGGCCTCTAGACTGGAACTTCACCCCGGCACCCCTGGCCTCCACCCTCACGAGGTCAGTTCTCACGGTAACTCTCTTCCCATGTATCCCTGTTTAGGTCCTGTTGGCTGTTTCTCTGGAGAGCCCTACACTTGGGGAGACGTGTATCGACCCTTCTTTGATAGGTAATGACACAGACAATATTAAGTTGTACCCAAGGTATTCGGAGCCATAAATCACAAAAGTCTTGTGGAGACAGCTAGCACTGTTGATGGGAAACAAGATCAACTTTACCACACGAAGCGACAGTCTCCTACTTTTAAAAGTTATTATTATTTTTTTAGCTGGGCCAGGTGCCCAGCTACTTGAGAGGTTCAGGTGGGAGGGCTGCTGGAGCCTGGGAGTTTCAGACCAGCCAGTCTGGACGGACGACCCCATCTTAGGAGGAAAAAATTCAAATTGTAGTAAAAGACACAAAACCCTGGAGAAGAGGCAAAAGCTGCGTCAGTAGAGTGATTACATCTTACCCGCGCTCCCCCGTGAAGCACCAGTGAAGAATCTGTTGACCACAGGCCTGGTGCCCCGGGTTACTCTGGGTGAGAGAGCCTCGGAGGCCTGGCTCAGAAGCAGATTAAATATCTGAGTAAACAAACTACTGAATAGACCTGAGGCCGAGTCCCAGAAGAAGACAAGGATGGAAAAGCGAGGGACCTGTAAGGAGAGGGGGCTTCTGCAGACTGAACACATGGACCTGTGCAGGCAGGAGCCAGCTGAAGGTGGTGTGCAGAGCCCTGGGCATGCCGTGAATAACTGTGCCCAAAACAGGGGTGGTGGAGTCCTAACCCCCACACCTTAGTGACCTTACTGGTCTCATGAGAGGTTCAAGGTAAAATGAGGTCATCCAGTAGGACGATGTCCTTACAGAAAGAAGTCTGGATACAGGCACAGAAACACACCTACGAGGACGATGTGAAGAGATACCAGGAAAGGGCCACCTACAGGCCCAGCAGAGAGGCCTGAACAGTCCCTCCCTCGCAGCCCTCAACACTTTGAACTCAGCAACACTTTGATCTCAGACTTCCTGCCTCCAGACCCGAGATCTAAGTGTCTGTTGCTTAAGCTTCCCAGTTGACAGCCTTTTGTTACAGCAGCTGTAGAAAACTAATACACACGCGTCTCAATTTATAATTGTGCTTTCTACACATAAACCCAGTGGAAGTGGAAAAGAGCCACACAGTGTGCTGGAGAATACCGTGTCTGCTGGGGAATGTGACTCACTGTTGCTGCCCAGTATCATCAGAGACAATGTCCCACTGCATATGGCTACCTGGGAGAAGATCACAACTCAGAATCCCAAGTTCAGTGTCCACTGGATGCACATCACTCACACACCAGTGAGAAGTCGAATAATCCCAGCTTAAACCATCCTGATATGGAGACCGTTTGTACAATCTGAGCCAGGGGCTGTGTGGATGTGCAAGACTCAGGGTTCCTGAGAGGTGGAATGATGGACGGGCACCTGGGGCCCCGACTCCAGCTCCCCACTGGGAGGAAGCGAGGATGGTGCACTGTGGCTTCTCTCAGCCATCTCCTCACCCACGACACAAATCAGTCTACTGCAGGGGGCCACCAAAAGGACCAAATCCAACACAGGCACAGCACCAAGAACAGTACTTGGCTGTGTTGGGGTACAGTGATGGCCTTCAAAGATGTCCATGCCCCAGTCCCTGGAACGATGACTGTTACCTAACATGACAAAAGGGGCTTTGCAGACGTGATCAAGGACCCTGAAGTGGGGACACTATCCCGGACCATCTGGGTGGACTCACTGCAGTCAGGAGAACTATGAGAGGCAGAAGGGTCACTGTCAATGTCGTCAATGTTGGAGAGCGCTATGTGGCAATGGATGCAGAGGCTGGAGGGATGAAGGTCATGGGTCAAGGTGCACCGGCCGCTTCTAGATGCTGGGAAAGGCAGGGAAATGGATTGTCCCTTGGAACTTCCAGGAGGAACAAAGCCCTCCCCAGCATTTTGGACCTTTAACTTCCAAAACTGTATGAGGGGCTGGGGACATAGCTCAGTTAGTAGAGTGCTTGCCTTGCATGCATAAGGCCCAGCACCACATGCACACACACACACACACACAAAAAAAAAACCTGCATGAGAATAAATTTGTATCATTTCAAGCTTCTGAATTTACAGAAATTTTTTAGGAAGCTGTAGGAAATCAATGCATTATCCTACAAGCCCTCCAGTAACTACCAGTTCAAGAAGCGGGGATGCTCCTAGGCCTGGATCACGGAGAACAGACCCAGGAAGAAAGGCCTCAGAGGCTAGGGGGGGGACACTGCTGTCCCCCATGGCTTCTGCTGCTCACCTCCCACCACCACGGGCCCTCAGGGAACCGACACCACCCTCTCAGCACCACGTTGAGGCTACCAATGTCAGCCAGAGGCCCTGGCACTGGCCCTGAGGCTGCCCCACCACCAACAGGACTGAAGGAGCTCCCTGCAACCCGGCACTGTGACAGTAGAGCCCTTCTGAGACCCAGATGATGCGAGAGGGTGTAGGAGGAGGACCTGACCAACCGAGAACATACACGATGCACACATGTGTGCCTTCTACACATGCATCTGAGCCCAGGGCTTGTGTTTCAACTCCAGGTGACACGTCCAGTCACCTGGGTACAGCCTCACTCGCGCGTCCTAGGGATCTCCCAGGCGACCTGCATCTCACACTGGACTATCTCAGCTGGAAGTTACTCCATTCTCCCAGTCGCTCAGGCCCAAAGTCCTGAGTCCAGCACTGCCTTCTCTCTCTTATATCCCATAATATGCTGCTGGAAAACACAGCTGGCTCTACCTTCAAAACACACTCGTGATGGCACCACTTGTCACCACTCCCCATTCTGTCTAGTTTTGTCACTATCTGCACCTAAATCACACCAACAGGTGGTTGGTCCCCCAGTCGTCCACATGCTGGAGGCTGGGTCCTCGGTGTGGTGACCTTAGAGGGTGGGCCCTAGTGAAGATCCCCAGGTCACCCGAGGCATGCCCTTAGAAGGGATCAAAGCCCTTCTCCTAGGAGCTTGGGTAAGTTCTTGAAAGGGAGAGTGGTTAGAGTGAGCCGGACCTCGAGCTCTCTCTGGCTTCCTGTCCGGACCTGTAACCAGTTGCTCCTGCACCTGCTCCCACCAGGGCACTGCCATTTGCCATCAGTCCCTCACCAGAGGCCAAGTCCATGGGGGCTGCCTTGTCTTGGACTTTCAGCCTCCAAAACCGCTAAATAAACCTCTTTTCTTTATAAAATCAGCCTGACTCCGAATTTCATTATCAAGGCAGCACCTGCCAGCACACCTCCTAACAGGTCTCCAGTTCCTCTGCTGCCCTCCTTCAGTCCCACAGCACCATGGCCAGAGCGTCTTCCAAAATCTAAATCGGATCATGTCTCTGCTTAAAACCCTGCCATGGCCCCCACCTCACCCAGAGTAAAACCCAAAGTCCTGAGAATGGGCCCTGCGTCCCCAACCACCCAGGGCCCTCCTCTGGTTGTCTTTCCCGGCCTCTTAACCTTGCGCCGCAGTCCTGACTGGCCAAAGCGCCTCCTTCTGTTCTGCCAACAGGACAGGCAGGTTCCTGACTTGCTCCTTTTTTTGTTCTTTGGGTCTCACACCTAAGTGAGGTCCATCTTGATGTTACAGGCTGAAAGGGTCTGCTCCCAATCATTATGTTGAACTCCTAATCACAACGTGCCTGCATGTGGAGATAAGGTCTTTAAAGAGGTGATAACATTGAACATGGGGTTACTAGGTGGGCCCTAATTCAATAGGGCTGGTGTTCTTATTAGAATGCTATCACACAAAGAGATACCACCTGCAAGCCAGGGAGCAAGATCCCAGAAGAAACCAAGCCGGCTGTCCCCTTGACCTTGGACTTTCAGCCTCCAGAACTGTGAGAAAACCTCTGTCTCCCAGTCCGCGGTGCTGTCAGGCAGCCTAAGCGGACTGCTTCATCCGACCACCCTACACCAAGACTGGTCCTGGGGTCGCGCGCCGGTGCCCTGCCTCCCCTACTGGACAGTGAGCTCCCAGAGACTTGAGAGCAGAGGCCATTCTCCACCGCCCGCCACAGCGCTTGGCACTGATGCTCCAAACTTATCTCTTGTTTGTGTCCTTTCTTGTTGCTCTTTCTGCAGTGTGTACCCCAGGAAATTGAGGGCGAGAGGGAGATGTAGCGGCTGTTTTCGCTTTTGAGTTAAGCCCGGTACTCGGCTCCGGTCCCGGGCCAGCGCTCGCCCCCTGCACCCGGCGCACTCTCACCTTGACCGAGACCACCTTCCAGCTGCAGAAAGCCTCGTGGGCGGCTTGCACGGCGGCGCGGGCCTCGGGCACCCCGCAGTCGGCCACCATGCCCAGCGTGGCGCCACTGGCTGGGTCGTACACGGGGAAGGTGGCGGCGGCCGGGAGCCAGCGGCCGCCCACGAAGCTTTCGGTGAGCAGCAGCGCTGCAGAGAGGCCCCCCGGGCCGCCGGCGTAGCTGCGGAGCTGGGCCCGGCCCGGCGCCGAGCAGCCGGCGCGGGGGCGGAGGAGGCGGCCTAGAGGCGCCCGCGCGAGGCTGGGGCCCCAGCAGCTCTGCAGCCGAAAGCTGGTCGCCATGGCCCAGGCTGCAGCGGCGACAGTTGCAGGAACAGGCAAGCGCGCGCGCGCACAGGAGCGCAGGGTCGCGGGAAGCGGGCGGAGCGAGCGGGCGGCGGGGACGCGCGGGCTGCGGAGCACCAGGCGGCCGGGGTCGAGGCTAGAGCAGCGCTCTCTCCACCCTCTGGCTGCGGACGCAGCGCCCGAGGCCGAATCTGGCCCGGATCGCCGCGAGGCTTCGCTCCCAGCGCGTCTTCCACCCGGAAGGTTGGGCCGGGGCGGGAAAGGACAGCTGTCACCTCTCCCGGGGTGCGGCGTTCATTTGTATGTAAATACTAGCTCCCGGCTGCGGCGGGAGAAACCCCGCACCCTCTCCCTGTCCCGGGTGCCGGTCACCTCGGTCCTGGTGCAGCCAGAGATAGACAGCAGGGAGGCAAGGGTCGGACCCGGAGAACGGAGGGATTGACGTGTTAACTCCTTCAGAGCCTTCCTCCACCCTTGTCACGACCACCTGCCCCTGCTCCTACCTGTTGCTAAGGCAACCTGCCCCAGGGACTGTCCCTCCCTACAGGGAGTTGTAAATTACTCCCCCTCCTGCCCAGATCACTCCAACTAGGCCTCTCCAGCCCAGGGCTTCCCACCTTTTGGCCATCCCACTGGGCATCTCCTGGGCCTAGAAAGAGAGAGAAAAGGGAAAGAGAGCAGAGAACAAAGGAAGCCAGACCGCCTTCACTTCTTGGGATTCCAGGATACCGGCTATGGCCCCCTTCTCCCTCCTGGGAGGGGAGGGAGAAGCCTATGTTACCCGCTTTTTAAAAATACATATATTTTTTAGTTGTAGATGGGCACAATACTTTTATTTAGTATTTTTTATGTGATGCTGGAGATCACACCCAGTGCCTCATGCATCCCTAGGCAAGCGCTCAACCACTGAGCCACAACTCCAGCCCTATGTTACCGCTTTTTAAGTAAACCCTGCTTTATATGCCTGCCTGGACATGCTTCTCTAATATTATACTTCAACATCTGAGGAAGCAGAACTAGTCAGTGGTAACTGGCGGTATCACTGGGACCTGTGTTTGGTTGCTAGGTGAGCTGGTGTGGGTCTCAGCTGCCAGGTCACCGTCTGGTTTTTCAGGTCGGGGCAACTCCAGAACACATGGGATCTGGGGAGATGGTTCTCCAAGGGGCCCATGCTGCTCAGCTTTCAGTTGCTTGGATGCTTTTCTGGCTGTGTCTAGGCACATTCATTGGAAGCACGATGCTCCTGATATACAAACATCCCCTTTGGATACAGACTTGGATCCAAACTCAGAATCTATCCTTAAGGAGCTGCCTTACCTTGGACTAATTAAGCAATGTCTGACCTCTTGTTTGGAATGCAACAATGCCTACCCTACACATTTGTTAGGAAATGACCTGTAATTCTTTGTACAGTTGCTACATTAAATTCAGTAGTATTTAAAGCCATACTGGGTGTCCTAGGTAAAACCATTAAGAAGGCTAAAGCTGGGCCACCAACTAGTAAATGGAACCATTTGACAAAAGGAAATCAACCTAGCTTGGCCCAATGGAGCACACTGGTAATCCCAGTGACTCAAGAGGCTGAAGCAGGAGGGTTACAAATTAAAGGCCAGCCTCAGCAATTTCATGAGACCCTGTCTCAAAATAAAAAATAAAAAGGGTTGGAGATGTATCTCAGTGGTGAAATGCCCCTGGGTTCAGTCCCCAGTACCAAATAAATACATAAATAATTTTAAAAAGGGAATCCATTAAGGTTGTAAGGATTGAGTATATTAGTCATCTTTAGACAGCAGTCTTCCTCCTTTCAGAACTTAGACTTGGACCCAAGAGTCAGAAGCAGCAAGAAGGCTTAAACCTTAATGAGGATAAAAGTGAAAATACAAGTCTATACTCAGAATAGGTGAGTACAGTTGAAGCCCGACTCTGTGCATTGATTTTAAGGTCGCTAGGGTCATCATGTCTCCCATGCTCACTACTACTGAGTTGCCGGTGTGTTGCTGGCTTTTCCAAAGCATTCGAACTCTTCACCTATTTCTAGGATATTGTATTCTTGTTTGCAAAATGCGAGACAGTACTTTGACTATTGACTTTGTGCTGCATCAGAGCCACTCAGTTTCGTGCCAGGCACATCTGGAAGAAATTATAACCGCCTAATGAAATCGTTGGCGTGTGCGTTCACCATTTCTCTGCATTTCATTGAAGGAATTGGGGAGTGGTAGCCCTAGTAGGAATACCTCCAGCAGCTCTTTCGGGTCTGGGGAGCTGGTAGTTCACCGGTTGTGCCTGCAGAGGGCGCACTAGGGGACAGTCAGTTTCCCCTGGGGAAATCATTGACTCTCACCCTCTACAAGCCTCAAGTCAACTGAAGCCCAGAGGAAGTCCATTGGTCAGTTGTGAGTCTCCCATTCAAAATTAGTCTGCTTGTTTGTTTTATGGATTTTATTTTAATTAATTAATTTATTTATTTATTTTAATTAGGTATATATGACAGCAGAATGCATTTTGATTCGTTGTATACAATTGCAGCACATCTTGGGTTTTATTTTTGTTTTGTTTGGGTACTGGGGATTGAAGCCAGGGGCATTCTGTCACAGAGTTACATCCCCAGCCCTTTTTAAAATCTTATTTTGAGACAGGGTCTAAATTGCTCAGGCTGACCTCCTGCCACCCTGCTGCAGCCTCCCGAGTCGCTGGGATTACAGGAGTGCGTCACCTCCCCTGGCTCTGCGGATCTTGTTAAGGCTCTGTTTCTAACCAGCTTCCCCTTCCCCACTGCCTTTACCACTAGGCACAGTAGGTATGACACCTTGTGCCCATAATATTCTTGAGGCATACCGAATGTTTAATTCACTTTAAAATCTGAAGGAGATAAATGAACTTGGGTGGAATATTAATACATTAATCTTTATACCAATAAAACATATATTTTTTCTATTTATTTATGAAGGAAGGGACCCACAAAGGCCACAGTGCCCACCGCCTGGGAGACTCACAGTGTGGCCCTCCCCTGATCCCCTACTGTTGGCTGCCCTCTACAAGCCCCATTCAGAGTGAGGGGCAGTTTCCTCCTGGCTTATTACTAGGAGCCCTGGTGCCCCTAGCGCCTGTCTGAGTGTGATTGCCAGGGTCAACAGCACAAGGTCACTGGACGACAGGGACATTATACATCCTTCTTCTCTCTTAGCCTGCCCTTGAGCTGGGCACCACCATTCCTCCTGCCTGCCTTTACCAGCCTCTTCCTGGTGTGCTTCCCGGCCCTGTGAGGACAGCAGCTTATTAGACTAGTGTAGAAGTGAGCTGCAATTGTCTGCTTGTCTCAAAGGTTTCTGGACATTAAAATTGTGTCTCATTTATGTGCATAAGGAGATCCACCACTTCAAAAAAAATTTTCAGGGAGCGGGGGAAACCAGGGATTGAACGCAGGGGCACTCAACCACAGAGCCACATCCCCAGCCCTATTTTTTTGTTTTTTACTTAGAGACAGGGTCTCACTGAATTGTTTAGCACCTCACTTTTTGCTGAGGCTGGCTTTGAACTCGTGATCCTCCTGTGTTAGCCTCCCAAGCCACGGCACCTGGCTCCTTCAAAATCAACCCAATTTTACATTATGATCATATCTAAATTGTTATAAAAATATTATGCTGAATATCTACCTGTGAAATACTTTTTTCTTGATTTAAAAAAAGTTCAAGAGATGGGTTGGGGTGTAGCTCAGTGATAAAGCACTTGCCCAGCAAGCATGAGGCCCGGGTTCCACTCCCAGCCCTGCACACAGCAACAACAGAATCCATAAGGGAGATGTTTCAGGCTCCATCCCAACCACTGGACATACATACTTCACCACAACCCACGAGCGGTCCTACTTTACCTCCATGGAAGATGAGGGAATGGAGGCTCAGAGAGTGTTGCTAACTTGCACAGGACACCCAGAGAGAAAGAAGGTAGCAAAGTGGGATCCAGATGAAACCCATGTCCACTACCTACTCCTCAGTATTCACACACACACACACACACACACACACACACTCAAGCATACATATTTGGTTAATTATATGTAAAATTTGGCATCACAAAGTTTATGATCTGAGAGCTTATATAGAAATTAAATTTATGTATTTAAAAAATTTAGAGACCAGTGAGGTGGTGCATGCTCTGTAATCCCAGCTGTTTAGGAGGCTGAGGCAGGAGGATTACAAGTTCAAGACCAGCCTCAGCAACTTAGCCAGGTGCAGGGCAACTTAGACCCCATCTCAAAATAAAAAATAAAAAGTAGCTCGGAGGTAGGGCACCCCACCCCCGTCCAAAATAAATAAATAAATAAATGAAAAGGGTTGTGTTTCCATGATAAAGTGCTCCTTGGGTTCAGGCCCTAGTCCCTCAGTACCAAACAAAATAACCACAACAACAACAAAAGCAGAGGGCGGGATGTGGAGTAGGAAGACAAACATTTCTTATGTTCTTGTCCTTGTCACACATACTTGTCATTTGTCATATAGTTTCCTTAATTCTACAAGTTATGTTTTAACTTTCTCTTAACATTATAGCTTTGATGTTTTCTACAAAAGAATGCAAACTTCATAAAAACTCAAGCACCATTGACACTTAGGGCCCATTTCCCAGCCAGGTGCAGTGGCACACACCTGGGATCCCAGCTACTGGGGAGGCTGAGGCAAGAGGAGGCCAGCCTGGGTAATTAGAGAGACCCTCTCTCAAAAAGTAAAAACTAATAAAAGGGCTGGTTGGCTCAGTGGTGGGGCGCCTGCCTGGCTGGAGCACCCACGCTCCCAGCCGTGGTGCTGCCCTGAGCGAGTGACCCCTCCCGTTTCAGTGCTCCTATTAATAAAGTCATTCCTAAAATCCATATGGTGTGTAATGGGAAGCTTGGGATCAGCATCTCTTTGGTTTCTGCTCTGGTGCCTTCAGGATGGCTCGGTCTCCTCTGCTTAGATTTGCTGCCTGGGCAGATCACTTCCTTCCCAGCTGCTCTCCGCAGCCACCCACTGTTACCATGATTGGCCTCCGCTGGATGCTGAGCTTACCAAAGTCCCATAGGCAGCAGGAGGTGGGGAATGTGTGTGTGTGTGTGTGTGTGTGTGTTGGGGGGCTCCAAGGCTTCTGTGGTAGGGTTTGGAATCCACACACAGCCTGTGGATGGGGGGGGGGGGAGGAGGACACCAGCTGGCTTCTCAGCTCCAGCTGATTGTCCCAGCACACCTGTGTCAATTCAGGAAGCCAGTTATTTTGCAGAGTGCTAGAAATTATATTTGTCTGTTGTTATGCTCAAATTCGGGACCCCCAAAAGACCACCAGAGGCCAAGATCGATGTAAACAGCAAAGAGGTATTTATTGCGAGCTAGCTCGGTCCTCCGTGGGCACAGCAACTGGTAATGCTGAGAGGCCCCGAGCCCAGGGTTTGCAGCAGTTTTATACATTCTTTGGAGAAGGCAGGGACCCCCACACATCATAGCATCTCTTAGCAAATCATCACACACCGCGGGAAAATCAAATAACAACTCTAAAACATGATTAGCACATTCACTGGCGGGAACAAGTTGGGTAGGGGTGATTGGTCAGTACAAAAGGGGGATTCCTTTGAACTGATTGGTTTAAGCCAAAAGGGGTGTACATGCTGAACTACATGGTTTCCCAACACCATAAACTACTGGGAGGGTCATCTGGCATCCCAGGTGTTTCCCTGTCTCATGCTGATTGGTGGCTGCTAGGGGGTTGCTATGGATCCCCACCTAGCCTAAGTCAGGGACACCTGGGGCAGCAGATCTCTCCTGTTATTTGTAGATAAACCACTTAGCAGGTGGGAATGTGCCTAGGAGTGCTCTGTGGGTCTTTCCAAGGACAAAGGTGATGTCCCTTCCTTGGACTGGCTTTGCTCTGAGGTAGAGGCTGGTTTTCATTCCCCCCTTTGTCTGGAAACTTGGGAACCAATCATGGTTCCCTCTGTTGGGGGCCTATTTGGGCTGGCTCTATATCTTGGTAAACAGTAATCCTCAGGGGACCGTCTTCAACTTCCCAGACTCACTCAAAATTGGCCTCCTAGATCCAACCTGACTCGCTTTACCTATCTACACTGCCTATCTATTTCTGGCTTCATTCCCCCTAATTTTAGGAACTCTTTATTGCTGTGAGAAGGGGTGACGGCTCGTTCTGGCTGCTTCAGAGCTGAAAAGGGGGCTCAAAGACATGGGGGACGATGTGGGGGACGTGAGTTCCCTTTTAGAAGTCAGTTCCATTGGAGGTCTGGTTGGGGAAAAACAGGTTGTCATCTGGGGATGGGTGCTTCTATGAGAGAAACAAAAACCATGAGTACTGAATAAGTGTTGCAGCAGCTGGAACATGTCACTGTACAGAAGTTTCCTCCAGGCTTTAACATCCCCAGTTATCAGGACTGTAAACATAACATTTAACTTTTAGGGTGACAGATGTCCTTCCCCTTAAGATACAGTTTAACAATTTAATGTCATCTGATCTTGCAAAATCCTTTTACTAGTATGACCTCTGTGTCTAATAGAGAAATCTTTAATTCTGTTACTCAGGGCTGGATAATCATACTAGCAAACACCAAGCCTACCTGTGTAGGTTAGAAATAGCTGTAGGCCTTAAACTAAAAACTACTCTGGCAGTTCCTTTTGATAGTTATCAGGCATTCCTGCCTAAGAATCTCTTTTGTAGCCCCCAGTTTACTTATTCTTGGAAGTTACATTTAACTATTATTATTATTTAAAATGCCCAGGAATAGCTGTGTTTTGGCTTTAACCGTCTTTGCTAGGTGTTTAAGATGAAGCAGTCAAACTGACTTTTGTTTCTATCTATTGTTAACTGTCAGCTGAGTTTCCCTGGGAGTCCTGGGGGAACTTTACAGCAGCTTCTCAATTCTGCTAGTGCCATTTGTGCTAGGATGGGTCCAGGCCTTGCTTGACCACGTGGCTTCCCTTGGAAGCATCAGGGATGTCTCCCTTCTCTGATGACCCTCCTCTTCATAGCAAATGCACTGATTGGCTTTCTGTCCTCCAGTGGTCTCATTAATCTCCCTGATTGGGAGGTTATTTGACCCAGAGTTGCAAAGCTCTTTAGAGAAGTCCCCGGTTCCCTGGATTCAGACTGACTCAGAGGGAAAGAGCCAAATATTGGTTTTCTTAACCCTTTTAATTTAACTTTAATTTTAAAACTTAATCTTAAACATCCAGGAAATAAATTTCAATAGCCTTATATTAAGAGTACTGGGCTTTGATGTTTATCTCTTTATCCTGTAGGTGATAACTCATTATCTTAAATCAACCCAGGTTGTGTGTTCTTAAATCAGTACCTCTGCAAAACATTAACAGGCAATCTTTAGACCATTTATAAGAAAACTACAAAATAAAATTAACAAGAGTAAAAACATATTTAGTTCATGTAATAGCTACCTTGAATTTTGGCAGAGTTATACATTATAATCCCCTGTTTGAGATCCTAGTAATCTTGGCAAAAACCAACTTTTGGACACAACTTTAAATGTACTGAAATCTGGCCTACTTATTTCGAAGTCATTTTCACATGTTGTGAGATGGGACACATAGCCTTATCTCAGGTAAAGTGGGCCTCTTCATAAATCTTAAGTACTGTAGTTCTGAAGCTGATCTTTGCTTTTTAGACATCATTTTACGAAGCCTGCATAAATTGTTGCTCAATTTCACATGAATATTAGCTCACACGATATAATATCACACCTAAAACATGAATTAAAGAAAGGCTGAAAGCTTTTAACCTTTTGTAGAAGAGTAGCAAAGTACTTTTGTGTTTTACAATATCAACCTTCACATAGATTAGGCTCTCATTAACTTAAAAATAGATTTAAATTGTACCCCAGTGTAAAAAGTAACA
This sequence comes from Marmota marmota marmota, assembly GCF_001458135.2. Lineage (NCBI taxonomy): Eukaryota > Metazoa > Chordata > Mammalia > Rodentia > Sciuridae > Marmota > Marmota marmota. The sequence goes on along the minus strand of NW_025999913.1, from coordinate 18,395,550 downwards.
TAGAACTTTACATATCTTATTGATAGCAAGTCCAGTTATAGAACACAAATGATATAAATAAATCTCCAACATGTTTTTCTTTTAAGCCTAAAATTACCATACAACTTTAGAACACCAGCTTGATATAATGTTCTTTTAAAGCTTCTACCTTACAGGGCTGGGGATGTGGCTCAAGCNACGCATGCCAGGCGAGCGCGCTACCACTTGAGCCACATCCCCAGCCCCAACACACAGACCTTCTTTATCACTTACTTAAACCCTCTTATTAATCACATAGACTCTCTTATCCAGAAACACATTTTCCCTCTATTAAATCCATACCTAGAACCTTCTAGTTTCTCTTTTCCATCTGTTAACCTCCTTTTCTGTTCACATTTTGAAACAATCCTTGTAAATTTCTGAATTTAGGCAGATTATTTCATAGACATCAACATTTTATTAGTTTTTTATTATCACCTAGGAAAAACTTATAAGCTTAATTTTAAAGACATCTTTACTTTTATCTGTTTACCCAATTTAAATTGAACCATTTAAATCATGTGAATCAAAGATATTTGGATCCATTTTTTTTTTTAATTTCATGAGGCTCCTCATATATCTGCCAATTGTCATATAATTGCATGATATATGGACATATGCACATACAGACATACAACACATAACACAAGTGTGCACACATACACAATAGTAAAGGCCTTGTAGCTTTTCTCAGCTGAAATCTCTATTGCAATGTTTAAAAAAACTCCACAGTTGATCAAGAATAGAACTGATCAGAAAAACATTAACTTAGGTCTGTAGGATCAAAATCATGAGCTCAAAAAAAATACAGAATCTAAGAAAAAGCAAGAGTCCTAGAAAAAATGACTGGCCAGTAATTAGTAAATACAATATAATTTACTCTTTGGTTTAATCTAGTTTGAGTTCAGGTAAAAGACACCTTTACTTTTTTTTTTTTTCCCCCCTTGGGCCTCAGATCTGTCTCCTTCTGAGCTCTCAGTCTTCTTCTATTGCATTTCAACTCAAATCCTGCCTGAGGTCTGGAAGGAGCAGGAAATACTGGAATTCTGAGGAGAAGCCTCATGCCTAAGGCATTTTAACCATAAGTCACAATTTTCAGGTTTGGATGTTGAAAATTATGATACAAGTTTAAGATACAATTCACAAAATTTCATACCTTTACATCTTCCTACACTAGAAAAACTTGCTCACCCAAAACTGAAAATAGGATCTTACTTGATAATATAAAAGCCACCATCAGAAGAAATTCCTTCAGGATCCTTAAGCCACTTCCTTTGTTCTGAAGTTAGTAGTAAGTTACATTAAATCACCTGAAAAAAATTCCAAATGAGAACCACACACTACCATGTATATCCAAAATTAAACTTTAAAAATTCCCAAGACTGTTGCTATTCAATGCATTTCAATAAGCCAGACCAACGTCCCAATTCAACACTTTCCTTTCCTAAATCCTACACACTGAGGGGAACAGATACCATATCATAATTTACTATCCTTGCCCAAATTAATGCACTGGTACACCTAGTGAAATCTTCCCAGGCTACCCAGTTCAAAAATTGATGAAAAAATAAAACTAAATGATTGGGAGTTACTTGCCAACTTGGAAGTAGAGTTCTTTTAATTTTCCATCCTAAATATTTAAGTTCTCTAGCGTTGAAGTGGCACCCCCTTTCTCCACAGAAAAGCCCTCTTCACCATGGCTGATTTTAAGACTGTCAGCAAAAGAGTCCAATGTAGATAAACTTCCTATTTTCATGTCGCCCTGTTTACTTGGCTACTGGCCAAGAAGATACCAGCACTCCAGGTGCTGGATACCCCCTTACTAGTTTTTCACAAACATATCCAGTACAGTACTTTGAAGAAATGTGCAAACAAGGCCTCTGGCCTTGAGCTGGGCTTCACAGAGATGTCTACATTTTTAAGATAAGTTACAAATGGGCTCCATGGTAACAGCTGGCAGGGAGAGGGAAGAAAGGGGAGAAGAAGCTATTCTCTTCTCAGGTGTTGTCCTTGAAGGGTTAACTTGCCCACAACAGTGAAAGAAAAAGCTGCTTTTATGTGAACTTCTGCAGACTGTGAACTTCTGAGCCCCTCGCCTTACATGCTGGGTATAAAACTCTGAAACTCCCTGAACTCGGGGTTCAGGGGATTGATTGATTACAGCAAAGGCTGTACCCTCTGAACCTGGCTGCAGCCAAATAAAACTGTTTCCTGCTATCTTTGGTGCCTTGCCTTATTTGTCCCTACAACAGCATGAACTATCTGAAATCATAAACTAAACAATTACCTAAACCTAACTTTTAACGGCAAGATTATGCAATGCTTCAAAAACCCATTCAGATGCCAGATTGTTACAATAAAAAATCATCTTTTAGACACACATTCAGCCAAGATCTTCCCCAAGAAACAATCTATAATAACCTTTAAAACAGACCAGATAACAGAAAAATCTCCCCAGGTTTCTAACTCCCATTATGGCTCCTACATCAGTGGCACCATAGATTTCCCCACGAGTGGACCAGATGTTCTCACACAGGGGCAACCAGAGGTGTAAAATCAAGGGTCTCGGTGTGGCGACTTACTGCATTCAGTGTCCCCTTCTTTTTAAGTAGACAGAGATGGAGTAATCCTTACAGTACAGGGAAGGAAGACGGAGTTCCCCAAAGCAAAATGGTTTTGGCAGCTGCTGGGGGTCCCTCAGTCCCTCCTTTTACTTTCAGGATTAGTTCCTCTGGTTTGGTCCGACCCCAGGCACCAGGCACTCTCCATATCTCCTAACTTTTCAGTAGTCAGCTCCCAAAAAGTTCATCTTACATCCTCGGCATGCAGTTGTTCAGAGTACTAGGCTCCCCAAGAAAGCAGAGGGGAGGCTCCTCTAAAGTCTCCTCTGGGGTGCCAAAATTTGTGACTGAAAGTTCAGTTCCTCTCCTCGAAGCCAATTAATGCCAATTTAATAATGAGGACAGGGTTTTGAGAAAAAGAAAAAGTGAGGTATCAAAGTTCTTTGATCCCCAGCAGGCATTTCCCTCTGCAGTGGGTGCACTCAAGCCAACTACGGGAAGAAAGAAAAACATTGCTTCCCTAATCCCATTTAACAAAGGGGAGTAAAGTCTATCAAAGTTCTTTAAAACACAGCTAAAAGGGATGTAAAAGTTGAGAACAGAAAAGCTGGCAGTTCTATTGACTTTTGGTCCCTTGCAGGAGAAGCATACCAGGGACATTCTTAGGCTAAAATTTAGCTAAAGTTACCTCCACACATCTAAGGCAGATTGGAACTTGGGACACTGCATCTGTCCAAAGTAAAACAATGCCATCACACTCAACAGAGACATAGGCAAAAAGACACAGATTCCCTTTTCAGATTGTCAAAAAAACGAAAGTGGGTGCTGGCCCCAAGCCAACTGGGGCCTTCCCTTCAGACAAAGGGATTGGGGGAGCATCCCCCTCAGATTGGGTCTGACGACCCCAGATTGGGAGATTAGTTCTCTTGCCAGGGTGTTGGGGTGGAGACAGACAGGACAATAGAAACAAACACACATAACACAAAATTCGCAGCGCATCGTGGATTGCTACCCAGAAACTAAAGGCACAGGCGGACCACAGATCCGTCAGCTACAAAATACTTTACCCAATAACTTCACAAAATACTTTACTACAGGCAATCCACTCAGAACCCAGAAAGGGGCTGGGGATGTCTCCCACAAACCCTGTCGGCTGCCCTTCGGTGCGTCCACCTGGACCTTTTGCCGACCACACAACACAGAACCAGAACCTGCAGGCAACCAGAGTACAGAAAATTACAGATCGGCAATGCCTTTACTTACCGGCCAGGTTTTCATCACCTCTCGATCGGGGTGTCTGGGTAGGCTTATTAGGGGGATCCCGGATGAGCCCCCGTATGTTATGCTCGAATTCGGGACCCCCAAAAGACCACCAGAGACCAAGATCGATGTAAACAGCAAAGAGGTGTTTATTGCGAGCTAGCTCGGTCCTCCGTGGGCACAGCAACTGGTGACGCTGAGAGGCCCCGAGCCCAGGGTTTGCAGCAGTTTTATACATTCTTTGGAGAAGGCAGGGACCCCCACATACATCATAGCATCTCTTAGCAAATCATCACACACCGCGGGAAAATCAAATAACAACTCTAAAACATGATTAGCACACTCATTGGCGGGAACAAGTTGGGTAGGGGTGATTGGTTACTACAAGAGGGGGATTCCTTTGAACTGATTGGTTTAAGCCAAGAGGTGTGTATGTGCTGAACTACATGGTTTCCCAACATGTAATCAACCACCATAAACTACTGGGAGGGTCATCTGGCATCCCAGCTATTTCCCTGTCTCATGCTGATTGGTGGCTGCTAGGGGGTTGCTATGGATCCCCACCTAGCCTGACTGAGTCAGGGACACCTGGGGCAGCAGATCTCTCCTGTTATTTGTAGATAAACCACTTAGCAGGTGGGAATGTGCCTAGGAGTGCTCTGTGGGTCTTTCCAAGGACAAAGGTGATGTCCCTTCCTTGGACAGGCTTTGCTCTGAGGTAGAGGCTGGTTTTTCACTGTGAAGTTTCTCATTAAAAAAACATTGTTGGCTTAGGTTTACAAAACACTCTTAGTAAGACAACACCGTTGGTTTGTGGCCTAGAAGTCGATATAAACAGTGTCCTAAGCCCCTCTCCCCAGGGTACAGTGCTCTCTTCCCGGGGTCTTTTCACCTGGCTGAGGTTGCACAGCAGCTATTGGCAAACCAGTCCCACCTGGGGCTCATCCAGCTCTTGACTGGGGAGCCCAAAGTGAGGAGAGTGAATACCATTCCCTCCCACTCTTTCTAGAAGCTCCTCTCCTGCTTTTAACACATGCTATGCATAACTTGACCTTTAAGATTCCCATGAAAAGTTTGACCTAAATTTCCCTCCTGGACTAAGTGCCATAGATCTTCTACTCCAGGGCAGATAGACTCTGAGCCTAGCATTTTCCAGACCCTGGTTTCTTGGCCCTCCTCTACCCATCTCCCCTCTGACTCCCAAGTGGAACCAGCGTCTTTGAGTGGATGCAGGAATCTGACCGGCCCTGTAAGCCCTAAGAGCCAGAGGAAGGAGCCAGGAGTGGCTGCACTTGTGTAATCCCACACAAGTGTCAATATCTGTTGCCAAATACTGAGGAGAAGCCGGTTCCAGCTGATCACCATAAAAGCTTTCCCAGCCCTCCCCCAGCCCTCCCCCCAGAGGCAGGGCTGCCTGATAAATGTGCACAAAGGATGTGCGAGTCGCCTTCGGGACGTGAGGCTGTCTACGAGAGCGACTGTTGGTGAGTCTGTTTTTAGGAAGCCAGAACTGTTTGGAGACAACTGTGCTTGGTCTGCACGCCATCGTCAGTTAAAATGAAGTGCAGGGCCCCCTGGGGGGAGGATGCGGGGCCCCCAGTTGGAAGCTTTTGGGTTGCACTGGTCTCTTTCTCCCCTCCCAGGTGGACAGTGGGTTTGCTGTTCTGCTGAGGCCGAGCAGTGGCCGAGCAGCTGACTTCACTGGAAAGCAATATTTTGAAAGGCGCTCGGTTTCCATGTCAGTGACCAGCTGCTCAGGCAAGCGCTGGCTCCGTGCCTGCTGCGGCAGCGAGGAGCTTCCTGTGAGCCCAGGAGCCCGGAGCAGCGGCAGCATGTCCCCTGGCCGGCTGTGGTCTGGCCTGCTGGCCGTGCTGGCCTTCCTCTGCCCGACAGCGTCTTCGTGTGGCCTGTCAACCCACGTGGAGATAGGTAAGTGCTGGGACCTGCCAGGTTCTTGGGAGGACAGGCCGTCTGTCTGCACAGGTGAAGAGTGAGATGGGCACGGCTGTCCTGCGGAGACACGACGCCTCCTGCAGTGCTGGGCAGCCTGACCCTGGGGAGAGGGGAGAGGGGCGTGCAGTGGCTGGGGCCTCGGGCGGAGGCTAGTGGAGGCGGGAAGGTGAGGAGAAAAATGAAATTATGGCATTGGCAGGAAAATGGGTGGAAATGGAGACCGGCTGTTAAGTCAAACTCAGAAGGTCAAGGCCCCTGGCAGGGGGCGCCGGCTCTGGGTGGGGAAATGGGGGCTTCCTACTGTGAGGCTGCGGGGCTGGCGGGATGGGAGGAGGAAGTGGGTGTAGGGAGGAGTGAGGAATTCATTTTGTTTTACATTTCTAAAGACTGGCATTTCCAGGTGTATGTAAAAGGCCACCCAGAGCCATGGGAGTAGGACCCTGTCAAGTGCCTTAAAGAGGTCTTGGGGACCAGGGAATCTGAGCAGTCTCTGGTGTCACCGCCCAGAACCGAGGCAGGAGTGGGCTGGTGTCACCAACCTTTAGGCAAAGGCAGAGGTGTTTGTGTAGGTAGGTCATGTGATTTTTTTAAAAGACAAAATTACTTTTCCAGCTTTTTTGAGGTATAATTGACAAATAAATGTGCAATGTGGTTTCTTTTTTTAAAAAAATATTTATTTGTTTAGTTGTAGTTAGACACAATATCTTTATTTTATTTATTTATGTGGTGCTGAGGATCGAACCCAGGGCCTCGCACTTCCTAGGTGAGCGCTCGACCGCTGAGCCCCAGCCCCCAGCGTGGCTTCTTAATAACAGGCATGCTGTAAATTCTTGGCAAAAACTCTGAAGATCTCTTAAGAAGATTTGGGCCAGGTGTGATAGTGCACGCCAGTAATCCCAGCGTTACCAGAGGCCGGGGCAGGAGGATCATCAGCTTGAGGCCAGCCACAGCAGCTTAGTGGAGCTGTTCCAAGACCCTGTTTCAAAATATAAAGAGCTGGAGGTGTCAGCATGCCTGTGGCCTCAAATCCCGGTACCAAAAAAAAAAAAAAAAAAAAAATTGTGTATGGATTGTATTTGTAATATTTTTAACATAAGGAAAATGTGGGTCAATTCACAGTATAATTAAAGATTACATTCTATAGCAGTTTTCAGATTAATTTCAGATGTATCTGATGGTCTAGGTTTCATTTAAATAGAGATCATATTATGGTTTTATCACCTCTAAAAGTTACAAAGAATAACAAGATTATAAATTTGAAAATTTACCAGTGCAAAATAGACCCGGATATTGAGCAATGGCAGACAGGAAAAAAAACCACAGAATTCTACAATTTGAGGAGTACTAGAGGTCGCGGAGCCCAGTTCTTGCGTTTTACAGATGAGGAAACTGATCCTAGAGAGTGTCACAGCTACCTTGTTGACAGCCCTGCTCTTGGCATTGAACAGGGAGCAGGGACAATGGAGAAGAGGGCACTACAGGTGTGTGTGGCCGAGCAAGGCACTTACCTCTCACTTCCTGCTCTAGGACCCGTTGAGCCCCCCACAAGAGGGTTTATTTCCTGCCTTACTTTGTTGGTGCGTCATGGTTGTACATAAGGATGAGATTTGTCGGTAGGCATTCATCCATGCACACAGCACGTGTCCCCCTCCCCCCCATCACCCCTGGGTCCCTTTCCTCTCCTGACCTCCCTCTGGTTTTCATGAACTCCCACCTCTCTTCCCTTTTTCGCCTCCATCTATGAGAGAGAACATAAGACCGACCCTTGACCTTCTGAGTTTGACTTATTTCACTTAACGTGATGGTCTCTAGTTCCATCCAATTTCCTGAAAATGCCATAATTTTCATGTTCCTTTGTGCTGAGTAAAACTCCACCGTGCGCAGACACCATTCTCTTTATCCATTCACCCGTTGCTGGACACCTAGGCTGGTTCCCTATTTGGCTGTGCGTGTGTCACTGTAGTGTGAGGACTTTAATTCTTCAGGATAAATGCCGAGGAATAGGATAGCCAGGTCATATGTTGGCTCTAGGCCTAGTCTTTGAGGAACCTCTACTAATTTCCACTGTGGTTGTGCTCATTTACACTTCTGGCAGAGGGTAATTGAGCACCACATCCTCTCCAGCATTTATTATTCAGTATTCTTGATGACTGCTGTCCTCATTGGAGTGAGAGAAAACCTCAGTGTAGTTTTGATATGCATTCCTCTAATTGCTAATGATATTGAACATTTTTTCATATATTTGTTGGCCATTTGCATTTCTTTTGAGAAGTGTCTGTTGAATTCATTTGCTCATTTATTAATTGGGTTATTTGATTTATTTATTTGGTTCCAGGAATGGAACCCAAGTGTGCTTAACCACTGAATCACATCCTCAACCCTTTATTATATTTTATTTAGAGACAGGGTCTCGCTGAGTTGCTTAGGACCTCACTAAGTTGCTGAGGTTGCCTTTGAACATATGATCCTCCTGCCTCAGCCTCCCAAGCCATTGGGATTACAAGCATATGCCAGGCTGGTTATTTGATTTTTCCAGTTTTAGGTTCTTGGAATTCTTTAATGTTGTAGATATTAATTCTTCTAAGTGTTTTCCAACTAAATTCAGTGATATTGCTGAAACTGTAGAAGTAAGCTAAAGAGGAACAGACATAAATGGAAATATTCAACTTTTTTAATCTTTAGAGTTTGAAAATTTATAAGATGGGCGCCTTCAGTAGTTACAAGATCCTGATGGATATCTAAAGTTATTTATTGCTACAAAGCTGAACATAATTAAGGGCGACTCCTGAAATTGAATCTATACCGATTCTGAGAATTTTTATATAAAGGAGACTAAGATGACTGTTTGCTTACTCGGATGAGTATCTTGGTTCACTTTCTCATTGCTCACATTGGGCCTGAGTAGAAGGGTGACATTTTGGTGAACTGACTGGTCCAAACTGGCCTCATTCAGAGCTTTGGTCTGCGAGCCACTGGGCTCCTGTGTGGAGTGTTCTAGGCTGTGACTTGTCTCTTACATTCATGTCTTCAGTGTAGGAGGGCCTGTGTTTTTTTGTTATATGAATTTAACAAATGGATGTGGATGTGTTTCATGGTAAAAAGGTGTCGCCTGAGTGCCTCCTCAAAGGAATGCCAATCTTCCTGTCCTAAGAAGGCTCGCAGGGTGGTGGGTGGCGTGGGCGGCCTTCTGAGATCCCCATTAGAGTGTTCCAGTGTTAAACACATCTGGTGACCGTTGGTGCAGCCCACGGTTTTACATATTATATTTCCTACGCGGGTTTATTTACCTCGATTCTGAGGCAAAATAAGATAATGACTGCTTCTGTGGCTCCTCCCATCCGGCCACTGTGCCTGTCACTTAGTGTTTACTTTCTGATTCTCTCCACCAGCTGTGGAGGTGGGTGCTTGTGACTTGACTTTCCATAGCAGGGAACTGAGGCCTGCATAGGTCAAGTACTGACCCCAGGTCACCGAGCTAGGTAGACAGAAACTAAATCACCATGCAGCTCCGATGTGCATAGTAATAATATAAATACTATACGAATGCAATTAGGCCTAAATAAATTCTGAGTATGAACTTCCTCCTCATTTTCCGCTTCCCTGACAGTTTTTGACTGCAAAATAGTGCATTTTCCTTGAAAATGACCTCTGAGTGCAGGTGAATATAACCTGTGTATGTTCCTCTCTTTCAGGACACAGAGCTCTGGAGTTTCTTCACCTTCATGAGGGTCACGTAGACTACAGAAAGGTATAGCCTGGCTCTTTCTCCTCTGCATCAACCTCCACCGTGGGTGTCCAGCAAGGCCGGACAGGCTGATCCTAAGAGCCATTTCATGTCATTCATATTACGGTTAAAAAGCCACTTGAACCTTTTATATATGTGATATTATAAAATGCAAATATTTTAATGATGTGAATCATAACTTGGAAAAACAAGAGAAATTTTTAAAACGATGCATCTTTTTCTTTTTATAAAGAGAGGTCACACTTGAGAGAAGCTTTTTTCCTAGTTCCTGTCGCTGTTTGTTGTCTGTGGGTTGCATCACCCAGAGGAGCAGGAAGTTTGCTTGTTTGGTTTCGCAGCCCTGGGGATGGCACCCAGGCGAGGCCAGGCCAGCCTCTGCCCCTGAGCACATTGGGACCCCCTTCTGATGTCCTTCCCTCTGTGTTCCTGGTTGACTTGGACTCCTAGTGGCTCACCTTTATCCACTCTCAAATTAGTAGAACCCGTCCTGACCCTGTGCACCACTTCTAGTTTGACAGCTAAATAATAATCTGTGGTAAAGGTGATTCTTAAATATGCAAGTTTGGTCAGGGTGGTTGACATTCCCTCCTGACATCGGAGGTAGACCTGGTGATTTCCAGAGGCCTTGCTAATCCAGGTGGAAAGCGGGGTCAGGCAGTACAGATCGACTGAATCCCCAAGTCACTTTCCACCAGTAGTCCTGGCTTCCTTAGGTGCCACCTTAGCCAACCCTTTAGGGAAAAGCAGTGTATATATCTGGTGGATGTTGTCAGTGATCTCGAAGCAAAGTATGTGGGAAGGAGAAGCAGGAACCTGCCGGCCTCAGCCTGTGGCCTGTCAGCCCCAAGTGTGCAGAGTGGTTTCCAGTAGAGTTCACGCTGGTAGGATGAGCTTAATGGACACAGGTGTCCCCTGCAGCGTGGCTTTAAATCCACGCACTGAATGTCACCTTTGGAAATGACCAGGTGCCGAGTGCTCGCCCCTCCTGTGTGGCGTCTGCACATACAGGGATTCTTCACCTGTTACACCGTCACCACTGAGGCCCTTTCCAGAGATTGACTTTGCGCATCTTCACGTTTGGGGATCTTGCTCTTTTTCCTTCCTCTCATCTGAACCCTTTTCTGTGTGACTTCTCAACTCATCAGTGCAGGTGGTATGACACTAAGGGACATGGCCTGAAGGACAATTGTTGGTGTAGAGACAAGCCCCACAGACAGGGTGAGGCAGGATTCTCAGGGTCTGACAGGTTGGTTCAGGGGTCATCTTGTCAACGCAGTCAGAGGTTACTGGGCTTCAGAGACTTTGGCTTGCTCAAACTAAGTTCATAGAGTCGATCATAAAGCGGGGAAAATCGGTTTATAAATTTGTAGGAGCTGGGGAACCCCAGTGACCTCACTTTGGTAGTCACTATTGTCCCCGTTTACCCTTTCTGTATAGAATTCTGAATAGAATGTGGGTGTTAGCATGAAATCAGCGCAGCGTGTCACCCTCTCCGCCCCTCACAATGGAGAAAACTTTTGTCCTTTCTGATTATAAAACTGATATGAAGCTCATGAGTTAAAAAAAATTATATATATATATATATATATATATACACACACACACATATATATACACATATATATATATATATAACATACATATATGCACATACATATATAAATATAATGTGTATTATATACCTTAAAGTAACCAATATTAGTTAATGTCTTGCTTTACATTATTTCAGGTATATTCTTTTTCTCTGTACTTCCTTTTTTTTTTTAAAAAAAAAAGATCATGTTATACATAGTTTTGTAACTTTTTTCATTTACTAGAAGATATATTTCAATGTCAGTAAATAGAAATCTTCAGAATAATTTTAATTATGCACTTTTATGTTATCCAGAGCTAGCATCATTTATTTAACCAATTCTCTATTTTAGCTTATTTGAAATAACACAAACCTGACAGGCTGGGAACACCAGATAAGTAATTCCCACGTTGCCCTTTCCAGTTTCTCCAACTGTCGACAGGTTATGGTACCTGCCTTTTCATCCTCCCAACTTGGGTGCGTTGGTTTCCCCGAGTCGTTTGTGGGTTGGTTGTTACTGTGGTACTCACTACCTTTTAACACGTCTCTGTGAGTTTCCTAACGTGGAGGACATTTCCCATACACCACGGTATAATAACCAGGATTGGAAGTCGGCATCACAGTAGGACCACTGCCCAATTCTAGGCCCTCGTTCACATTTCACCGGTCGTCTGCAGAAAGCCGTTAGTGGGTCCAGGATGAGCTTCAGCAGGAGTGAATGAAGTGTAGGCCTATTGTCGGTCCTCTTTGGCTTCAGACAAGAGCATCTCCTCAGCCGACCGTGGCTTTAATAACTGGGTGCTTTTGAGGAGTCCAGCATAGTACTGTGGAATGCACCTTAATTGGGGTTCTTCTCGTGTGCCTCATAACTAGAGTCCCTGAAGGCCACACCTTTTTGTGAGGCTCTCAGAGGACATTGGAGATTCCGCGTTCTTCTCACTGACAGCATCAGGAGGAATGCACTGCCAGTCTGTCCCTTCTCTGGTACCTTGTATTTCTAGACTTCCACGTGGTTCTTCTTCGTATCTTGCGTTTCTTTGCTGAGACTTTGTTTTCTCTCCAGTGTGGTCATATTTGACTGCTGAAACATTATGGTGGCTGCTTGACAGCATTTGTCAGAGAATTGCAGCATTTCTGACATCGCAATGCTGGGATCTATTCTGAGGTTTGAGACCTTTGCTGTTCCTGGTGTGGTGAAATGATTTGGGGTGAAACCTGGACCTATGGATGTATGGTTGTGGGACTCTGGATCTCATTTAAACCTCCTGTTTCAGTTGTGTGCTTCTGACACCACTGTGAGGGAAGGCTGGGAGCACAGCCTCCACACTCAGCCTCCACTGAGACTGGCCTGGCTGGGGCTGGGGGTGGGGGTGGTAACTGCTGCCTCTCTCTTGGCCTTGCTGATGCGGTGGGCAGAGTGGTGGGAAAGCCTGACTCCCCTGGGCCTCTTCTGACCCCAGCCCAGTGGGGAGAAGAGGGACCCCTCATTACTGCAGATTGGCTTGGGAGTCCGGACTCTCCTGGTGACCCTATTTACCGCAAATATGGGCAGGGCAGGACACCTTCCTCCTGTCCCCTCCTCAGCCTCTGAGACCTCACCCCAGAAGGACATGGGCCTTCTCACAGCCTGGCCAGGTGCAAGTCTGGGCTGCTCACGGGGCCTCAGTGGATGGGGCAGGTTGGGTCCACGGTTTCACCTGTGGCGATGGCTGAACAGAGGTTATTAAACGTTTTCTGTCTCATTAGGCTGCTCTTTTCTGGCCCTGAGGCTAGAGGGAACAAGCTTTGTTTTTATGTCTGTGTCCCATGTATTCCAGGTGGTGGCTCTTCCAGAACCCAGTTCAGGGTACAAGAACCAAAGAAAACAAAACCCCAGAGAAGTCGCCATACTGTCACCTGAAGTGCCAATCCTGGCTGATGTGCACTCTGGTCTTCATGGGGAGGCCCTGTTCACTGCGTGTCCAGCTTCTCCATTGTGTTTAAGGGGAGGAGTAGGGAAGAGTGTGTCTGTCATCTATTTTTCTGGAAGCAGATGTCCTAGGGATGTTAGTTGACATCTCTTGGTTAAAGTGGCATCTGCCACGTTTTGACCTGGAAAGTTAATGAGCATTTTCTACTTTTTAACTCATCAGAGAGTAAGTGCTTTGTGGAGAGAGCTGGTGAGGCTGAGTAAACATCCCGCTTCTCACCCAACTTGTGCCTGCTGGTTTTAGCACCCATGGGCGATTAGCACCCATGGGTGATTCGCACCCGAGGCGATTGGGGTGATGATGGTTGCCAAGTGGAGTTTCTGATCCTGCCCATCTCCTGCATTTCTCGGTTGGCACTGTGCTAGAAGGTGGCCTTAACTCTAGCTCATCCACTTACCTGTCTCCTCAGAACGGCGGGTTGTTCTTCTACTCGGTGTCTTATAGTACATTGCTATTCTTAGTCTTTGGTACTGGGATTGAATCCAGGGTTGCTCCCCACTGAGCCATATTCCCAGAAATTTTCATTTTTTAATTTTGACACAGGGCCTCGCTAAGTTGCTGAGGCTGGCCTTGAACTTGTGAGCCTCCTGCCTCCGCCTTCTGAGTTGCTGGGATTCCAGGCATGTGCTGCCATGTCTGGTTTAGTTCTCAGAGTTGGCTTCATGTTGGCTGTCTAGTCTGTCTGTCAACTGATTATCTATGTCCTATTTAAAACTATAAATCCCATGAAAACACAGCCAATTCTGACTTGATCTCGCAGGATCTATTTCTAGCCTTTTCTGTGTCTCTATGTGTGACTCTTTTCTCCCCTGCCGAGATGCCTTGCTTCTGTTTTCAATGTTTATTTTCATGCTTAATCTCCTTGCATGAAATTAACATCTTGACCACGAGTGACACATCCCCTTTACTGTGGCACTGCCGGCTGAATCCCCTGGGCCCAGAAATAGATGAAAAACAAAACAAAACAAAACAAAACTTCTAAATGACAGACATGTAGAGAAGACATAAGTGCAAGAGGAGGGTAGGAGAAATGACGGTTTCTCCTGCACTCCCACACCACCATGATGGGCACCGAAGGCTGTGACCTCAGAGGGTGGGGGGCTCCTCCTCACCAGCAAGCAGCAGCCATCACCAACGGGGTGTCCTCTGATCCAGGTCAGTTCTGACTCTACTAGTTACAAGTCAGGCCTCTGAAATTTTTGGCAGATTGGCTGCAAATCGGGGGTCCGATGTCTCCTCCTCAAGTTCAGCACAGGGGCCACAGTGGCTCACAGAAGTCAGGAACACAATCCTTACAAACTTCCCATAGAGGGTGTTACAAACGCCAGAAATCAGTGGCCGGAGAGGAGTGGAAGAGTCCCCAGCACTGAGCCCTGGGCGCTTCCTCCTGGGAGCTGGGGCGAGTCACCCTCCCGGTGCCTGGGTGGCATCTTCCTGTGGCCCTCCCTGTGCACAGCTGTCCGGAAGCTCTGCAAACACTGTCCTTTGGGGCTTTATGGAGATTGCACTGATAGGCACGGCTTTAGAAGGGATGGCTGTGTGGAAATGTGGCTGGGTGGGAAGGGTGGGACCTCGTGGTGACAGACGGGCAGGGACACAGGCAAGTCCTGTCCGTGCTGTTCCTCCACATTCCTCCCTTGCATGTGTGGGGCAGGACCCTTTCTTAGGGGGCTGGTTATCAGGCAGGTTGGTCAGAGGGTTCTTCATGGCCAGGTACAAGGCGGAGCCTCTGTGACCTGCCGTGGGGAAGAGAAATGCTAGTTTTTATGGCTGGCCTTTGCGGGGAAGCTATGAGCCAGGAACCGTGGACCAAAAATATGTAGATGAACCTAATGTCGCACAGGAGGAAACAGCATTAACTCCTTCCAGCTTGTTGATTTTTGTTTTTGTTGGTTCTGGGGATTAAACCAGGACCTTGCACATGCTAGGCAAGTGCTCTACCCCTGAGCTGTGCCCACTTTATTGACTTTTTTTTTTTTTTGAGTAGCATTTTCAAATTTGGTAGCGCACTTGCTTTTAGGGTTTAATTTTTATTTTTCATCATTGCTAATTTGGTAGCTTAAGAATGGTATGTGGCTATAGGTTTGAGTTAGTATTGTAATCATAATTTATTAAGTGAGGTTAAACATTTCAAGTGCTTGTTGACCATTCCTATCACTTCTGTGAATTACCTATGCTCTTTGCTCACTTTTTTATTTTTATATCTATCTTGATGTATAAGAATCATTCTTCAGATATTAGCACTTAATCTGTCAAATGACTCAGGTTTATTTTTTATTAAATTTGTACCTGGAGTTGTTAGACACAGAACTCCTACATTTTTGTGTGGTTAAGTGTTCAGCCTTTATGGTGTCTACCTAAATATGGAAAAAACATTTCCCCTCCATACTTAGGCAATTATTTGCCTAAATTTGTTAGGTTTTTTTTTTTTTTTTTTTAGTTATAGGTGGACACGATATCTTTATTTTATATTTGTGGTGCTGAGGGTCCAACCCAGGGCCTCATGCATGTTAGGTGAGCACTCTACCTCTGAGCCACTACCCCAGCCCCTAAATTTGTTATTGACCTCAGCTTTCTAATCCATCCCAGGTCTATTTTGATAGAGACCGTAATAGGGATCCATCCAGTGACCTGTTTTTTGATATAAATTGCAAGTCACCTGGGTGAAGCACAGAACCCGTTTGTGGTATATCCATGGTGCACCCGTGCATAGGGCAGTGATGGGGTCATTTGCTGACTGTCCCCTCGGCCTGCATCTGTCACATATTACGTAACACGCGTGCTCAAGTCTCTCTCTGCTCTTTTCTATTTCACGGTCTGTTCCTTTGGCTCCTGTATCAAACTGTATTTGTTTCTGTAGTTTAAAAATGTACCCGGAGGATTCAACCTCCCTCAGGACTCTTTCTTCCCCACTCTTTTGCACACTTTTATTTTTTTTCAAAGTTGACTTCAGAATTATTTGGCCATGTTAGGTGACACACCCACCTCGGGAGAGGAGCAGATTCATCAAGTCCCACTCATGTCAAGCAGTTAGGCCTGTAGCTGGCAAGATAAATGTTCCATGAAGTTAATTATTATTTCTAAGGGACAAAAGTCCAACTGGGCTATCTTTTGGTCGGGGGAGGGAGAGAGTTTATTGATCCAGGTGACTGACAGCCCTGGGGTGGAACTAGGCCCCCAGGGTGAGTTGTGGTCTCTTTCTCCACTCGGAGGACCCTGCCCCAGACTCTGCAGCCCCAGAAAGAAGAGCACTTTCCCAAGCTCTGGCTCCTAGCAAGTGTCCATTTCTGAGCCAAGCACGTGGTAGGGATGAGAGTGCCACCTGCTGCTCCAGGGGTCAGCCCCGAGGACTCCTCAGGGCACAGGCTGACCTCAGGAGGGGTGATTCTGTTCTGTGAAAACTGGGGAGAGGAAGCAGGTGCTGCCGTCTTGTCCTCGTGGGTCATGTTCTCGGGGGACTTCTTTGCCTCCGTTTTTGGTCCACATGATGAGTGAGCCCTGGTTGAAGAGGAGGAGGTTGGGCTGCCCACTTTTCCTCGCCCGTTATGCTCCTCCGTCTTTGTGAAGATCTTGGAAACTCCTGGGCTGGCAAGGCAGGAGAGGACACCGTGCCAGGAATTAGGCACTCACTGCTCAGACTGTGAGGACAGAGGGGCAGCCGCGAGCCAAGTGTCCGGAGAAGACGCCCAGAAGGACACGTGGACCTGGCTGCCAGGGACCCGCTCCCTGACTGTTGTCACATGGCCAGGTCCCCTTCTCTAGGCGCAGATTCAACAGGCTTGCACGTGGTGTGGAAAATAACAGGGCTGCAGATGTGGAGCAGGGGTACCGCACTTGCCTAATGTGCCCAGGCCCTGGGCTCCTCCCCAGGAGTACTGCCAAAAAAAGAAAAAAAGCAGCAGCAGTAGCCACCCCTTGACTGTTGTTGGCCCTGAGACTCCACCATAGCAGTCCTCAGCGACTGCATGCTCTGAACTCTTCTTGAGGACACAGGGGTGCTGGAGCACATTAGGGGCCTCTGCACCACAGCCTCCAGGTAGCAGAAGCCGTGGGCCCATGGAGGAGGCAGGGCGGAAGTGCAGTCAGTTTCTAGCCCTGCCGCCTGCATGCAGCAGGCCGCGAGGGAGTCGGGATGGAGCTGAGCGAGCCACCCGCCAAGGAAGAATGTCTACTTTCACCTCGTGTTAAAGGGAAAAGGATGTTTCTCTCACTCTCTGGAAGCACAAAGTGCATTGGTCCTACTCTAATGCACAGGTAGCAACTGTGAGCTGACACATACGTGTGTGGATAGCCTTCCATAGATCCCTACCTACCTAATCTAGTCTCTGCATTTTTCTCAATTCACTGTGGGTCATAAAATGACCCCACCAGCTCCAGGTCCGTGAAATAGCTTTCAGGAGGTCTTGCCCTACTGGGTAGACAGAACATGAAAGGAAGTGGAATTTAAGTAGGTGATTTTTGCTTTTTAATTAGCCTGCTCCTGCTTGGTAGGAAAGAACTTGAAGATGCATTCCAGGGTGCTGTTTTGGGTGGAGCATGAACTGTCATCCTTGATCTGCCCGCACTGCCTGCCTCCTCCCGCAGCTGGAAGTCCACGGGCCTGTGATTCCAAGGCTGCTGCTCTGCCCCCTAATCTCTGTGTTTTCCTGCTCCCCAGCTGTTACTGGAACACCAGGATGCGTATCAGGCTGGGACCGTGTTTCCCGATTCTTTTTACCCCAGCTTCTGCAAAGGAGGTAAGATGATGGCTTGTCGACAGAACCGGGTCCCTTCTGCTTGGTTAACAGGAATGGAGGTGACCTGAGACCTGTTTCCCAGCCAGGCAGTGACTTCGTTCCCAGGTTGTTTTTTCCGTTTATCCAAACTTCCCCCCTGGAGCACTGACGTTCTGAAACCCTGAGCTACTTCTGGATGCAGCCACTCTAAGCAGCCTGCTTGCTTTAGTGCAGCGTCAGAGATGACATTTTACAGGAGATCAGAGGGTCTGAGTTCCCTTTCCTTCTATGTTGCCTCTTGGTCTGGACTTGGGAAAAGTCCCTTCCACGTGGTGTCAGTTTCTGTGTCTAACGTAGCAGTGACAATGCCCGCCCTGCCTCGTCACTGCCTTGACGCTGGCGTTCATGCAGAATCCTTTGTCGAGTGCTGAGCAAGTCGAAGGTGGTGCTGCCCATAAACTGGGCTCGAGGCTGTGCCCATCAGGCCCCAAGGGGTGTGAGAGGCACAGTCAACTGAGTACTTGATCTTTAACCAGGTGCTGTCCCAAAGGTGTGGACAGGAAGTTGGGAATGGCAGGGGAGAGACCACCAGGACGGTGGGCAGAGGGAGCTGTCAGGCAGCGTGACAGGAGGAGGGCCTCAGCTAGGGCCACCGTAGCCCACTCACCTGTGGAAGGGAGCTGGGAGCATGAGCACCCAGCCTCACTCTTGTCCTTTGCTCTGCTCTCCCGTTCTTTCCACAAGACAAACCCAACCAAAGCCGGGGGACAAAGAAAGAAGTCAACAGAAGCAGGTGACGTTGGAGTCACCAGTAGGCAGAGGGTGGAGACAGGCTCTGGAATGAAGGAAAGCCGTCCAGCTCCCTGGGACACCGTGCCATGGCGGAAACCGCTTCCAGTTTCAGGATTCTCTGTGGTTTTTTTCCTACAGTGATGTCTGTCTGGGTTGATGAAATGTTTAGGGTGACTTGTTCCCATAGTTAGTATCCCAGGCAGCCAAGCTGTGCACTTGTCATATTGGTAAAAATTTCCCTGTTTTTTTAATTCCCCCTGTGATGTCGGGGATCAAACCCAGGGCCTCAGGCATGTCGAACAAGTGCTGACCAAGAGAGCCACCCCAACCCTGTCATGTATGGTCCTTTTATTTTGCTGGTGGGGTGTTATAGTTCTCCTCCTTTCTAACCTGTCATTTCTACTTTAGCATTTCCCAAATTGGATTCATGAGAGCTTGACTGTTCTTGACATTTTAACTACCCCTTGTTTTTTTTGTTTTTTTTTTTTTTTTTGTACCGGGGATAAAACCCAGGGGTGCTTAACCACTGAGCCACATCCCCAGCCATTTTTAATATTTTATTTTGAGACAGGGACTTGCTGAGTTGCTTAGGTCCTTGCTGAGTTGCTGAGGCTGGCTTTGAATTTGCAATCCTCCTGCCTCAGCCTCCTGATTACAGGAGTGTATACCACCCCTCCTGGTAACTGTTAAGGCGAGATTGCAATAAATCACTGAGTCGATCTTAAAGCAGGAGACAGAAACTTTATTCACCAGCCAGAAGTCTGGATCTACCAGCTGGAGGGCCACCAGGAAGGCTGCAAGTCTACCCTCTTCGGCCCCCTCCAGGGGTTGAGTATACCTTTTATAGTCCAAAACCATATTAATCATAAGTTTCAGGGGGTGGCTCAGCAGTAAAGCACTTGCCTGGCATGCATGAGGCCCTGGGTTCAAGCTTCAGCACCACATACAAATTGATAAAATAAAGGTATTGTGTCCAACTACAACTAAAAAATTAAATAGATATTAAAAAAATCATAAGTGTCTGTTGCTATGATTCAAAACCATAAACGAGATCTAAAGTCATAAGCAGAAAGGGGAGTGGGTGAAAATGTCCCTAGTTGAGCGCAAGAATGTTTACTGACATCTAGACAATCAATCCCTGACAGGGTACATGGTCCAAGAAAACCGGGAACCAAAGAGAGCAGTTTTACATTGTATAAGAAGTGGCATTTTGTGTTGCCAAACAGGCCAAGCTAAGCAACTGTTGATGGGACAGAGGCGGGGCTTTCCATAGGAGAAGCAGATGTGCATGATGAGAGTCTCAGGGCCAGGAAGGTGTGCACAGAGGAGCTCCGGCATGGCACAGGGGCTCGCTGGGGGCTGGCATCTGGCATGCAGCACGCCCTTGGTCCCATCTGTGCCATCCACCAAAGGACTGGAGATCTCTGACTAATCTGCAGTGTGGACGAGTAGAACTACTGCTCTACTTGATTCTGGATTTTTATTGTATCCCGGGAACAGGAAGCATTTCATATTTCATCTCCAGAAATCCGCTGGAGCAGCTCAAATTTCTTAGTTCCAACTTTGAAAATCATTTTCAGAAAAACTAATGACTTAAACTTATATTTAGTTTTTATTTTGGCCATAGCATTAAAAAAAAATCTGAAGTGAGGAATCTGAGCTCAGGAGTGTTGCTTCCAGGTGTCTGGTGACATTGGCACCCTGTGAAGAATCTGTGGCACTGGGGAGTTCAGACAGACTCAGCGCTGTCTTTCCCGCCCTTGTGGGGGAATAGAGGTGATGTGGGACACCCTCTGGCCTACCCCAGTGATGCTTGCGTGAACTACTCATTGGGTCCTGTGACATTTAATGGCAATTGTCATAAATTTGTGCTGAAAGGCTTTGAGGATCTGCGTTTGTTCTTTTGAGCTCTTAGGAAGGCTGACTATGATGGACAAAGAAGAGATTTAAAACTCCCCAAAAGAGGAAACTGCATCTGCTTTGCAGGCCTCCTTTGAGCATTGCGGACAAGCAAGGGGGTTTCCGGGGGAGCGTGGGGAAGGGACAGGGCAGCCCAGTGGTGGCGACGGGGGATTTGCATGAGACCCTTCAACTTTTGGGAATCCAGAGCCCTGCTTTTGCTTTGTCAGGAAAATACCATGACGTGTCTGAGAGCACTCACTGGACTCCGTTCCTTAATGAAAGCGTCCATTATATCCGCGAGAACTACCCACTGCCCTGGGAGAAGGTAGGCCCCACCCTCTACTCCTGAAGAAATGCACCCCACACCTGTCAAGGACCGTTTTGTGCCTGAGTTGACACCCTCCTCTGTGACAGCTGTTTACCATTGCACCTATAGTGCCTGGACCACCTTAGGCACCTAGTTCACACTTGAATTAAGACATGAAAAAATCGGGGGTATGTAGTTGGTCATTTTGTCTCCACTGGTAGTGGATCTGAAGGCAGTTCCGAGACACTACAAAACATTTCAAAACATTCTATTTAATTTTTAGTAACTAGAGCAATGTGCCCACCTTTAATTTTTTTGTTAAGCCTCAAAAAGGAAAATAAATATCTAAGACATTTTTATAGGACATTGATGTATAATAAGCCAAACACAATGACTATAATTTGATTATTTGGCAGGACACAGAGAAATTGGTGGCTTTCTTGTTTGGAATCACCTCGCACATGGTGGCAGACGTCAGCTGGCACAGTCTGGGCATTGAACAAGGGTTCCTCAGGACCATGAGCGCTGTGAGTACCCGTCTCCTATGGGTGAAGCTTTGGGGCCCAAGGTCAGAAACCTCAGGTTAATTGAGTGCCACGTGGAAGCAGACTCGTCGCCCGGAGTGCTTGCTCGCTGTCGGGCAGAGTTCCGTCCTTTCCTGTCCCTTCCTCTGTTCGTGATGCCCAGGTGACTCATCCACAAGGACAGAAGTGCTCCCGGGCACTCCTCAGGGCAGCAGATGTTCTGATTCAGTTGACTCCAGCCGGGTCCTAGGAGGGTGTGAATACTGGCCGCCGGCTCTATTTCAGAGTCCTAGCTCCCCTCGGTCTTTCTAATTTTCTATATGAAAATGCCATATCTGATTGTGACCTCCCCTGGCCACTCTGCTCCTGAAAGACCCATCTGGTCATCAGCTGGTACTCATTCTGTTCGGCTGGAGGTGCACACTGGGACTCTGCTGGAGGTTTGGCAGGTACCCAGGGAGCCTGGAGCCGCCAGCTCCTCTGCCCAGGACGGGCTGCTGTGACCAGATGCTTGCTTTCTTTCAGATGGACTTTCACGGCTCCTATTCTGAGGCCCACTCCGCTGGAGACTTTGGTACTGTGCTCATTTGCAGGTTTCCTCCTGTGGTAGCAGCAGAGCCCTTGTGATGAGGTCATCCCTGTGCTCTGAATATGCTGCTGCTGCTGCTGCTGTCGTCGTCGTTGCTAGGAGCTATGTTAGATGCCGTTCTGTGTTTCACATTGCGGTAGTTTTGAGTGCAGGTGCGCCTCAGCCAACAGAGAGAGGTTTCTAAAGAGTTGCATCTGGTTGTTTGTTTTTATTTTAAAAACCACTCATTTTGTCACTAACTTGTGTCATAATTTTAGAAAAACTTTACTTGGATTAAAACTTATTAACTTGTGTCTCCTAATCTGATACTACTACTTCTTTTTTTTTTTAGTTATCAATGGTCTTTCATATGTTTGTTTATCTATATGTGGTGCTGAGAATTGAACCCAGTGTCTCACACATGCTAGGCAGGTGCCCTTCCACGGAGCCACCACCTTAGCCCGATAATTCATCTTTTGATTGGTAAATTCCCCCTTTTTCTGTGGTAAATTTCCTCGCACAGAGGTAAATGTTAGTTTAAAAGAACACTTATGGTCTATTTTTTTCCTTAAAATAAAACAAAAACAAAAAATCTTTGGTTATATGGATAACTCTTAATGCATATACTTCATTAGCTTTTAAACTTCATTTATTGATTGATCAATAGATTTTTCATTTTGAGACAGGTCTCACTCAATTGCTGAGGCTGGCCTCAAACACCCTATCCTCCTGTCCCACCTCTTGTGTCTGTCACTGGGATTATAGATGTGTCCACCGTGCTTGGCTAGATAAGATTTTTTAAAAATTGCTTTTTTCTAGCTGTGTATAGTAGAGCCATCCAAGTGATTCAAGAGGCTGAGGCTGGAGGATCACAGGTTCAAGGCCAGAGAGACCTTTTCCCAAAATAAAAAATGAAAAGGAAGTGAATAGGGATGCAGCTCACTGGTAGAGCACGCTGGGTTCAATCTCTAGTACATAGCAACGTGAAGGAGTGTTTACCGGCTTTGCAACTTGTGTGGAAAGCAGCGTGCTGTGTTGTCACTCATCTACCAAGTAAATATTCTTCTCATACCACAGGAGGAGATGTGCTGAGTCAGTTTGAATTCAATTATAATTACCTCGCGAGGCGCTGGTAAGAGCAAGCCATATACTTTCAATTATGTGAATCTAAGTGGCGTTTAGGATCTTTCTTAGAAAACATAACTTAAAGTCTAGTTAGAAAACTTCTTTAGGTTTTACTTTCAGTTACCCCTTAATAATTGTTCATATTTATGGGGTGCAGTGTGATGGTTTGCACGTGCCGACCTGTGTAACAATCGACTCGGGATAGATAATGTGCCCATCATTCAAGCATCTACCAGTCACTTGTGAGACCACTCAGAATCCCCTTGCTATTCTGAAACACGTGGTGGCTGTTAACTGCAGTCCACCCACAGCGTGACGGCACCCGAGAGCCCGTTTCCATCCTGAACTCTGTACTTGTTGGCCAGTGTTCCCCATTCTCGACTCCCGCTCCTCTCCCAGCCTCTGAGACCCCTGCTCTGCCCTCTCCTTCTGCAAGATCAGCTTTTCCAGCCTGTGTTGTGAGTGCGATGGTGCGGTCCTTGTCCCTCTGTGCCTGCCTTCCGAGTCCACCCACAAGGCCGCAGAGGCAGAACTTTAGACAAAATATGCAGAGTACATACTATGTGATTCCATTTATCCAAGGTGAAAACCCAGGTACTGTGCTGCATGTGAACACACATGTATGTAACGAAACCGTTGAAGAGCAAAGTGGTTCAGAGGAAGCCTAGCGCAGCGGTTCCACCTGAGGTGGCGTGATTGTGGGGAGACAGGAGCTGGTGGGATACAGCAAGCTCTTGTTCAGGGTCATCCCTTCCACAACGGTTAGAACAGGCACCACTTTCTTGAACTTTCCTCCGTCCACACCCTCCGGTTGATTTCATTCCCTGTTGTTGTGAATGCCACTGCAGTACACACAAGAGTGCAGGTGCCTCTTGGATGTTCTGAAAATTCCTTTTGGTATCTACCCAGAGGGTGTTGTTGGATCATATGGTGGTTCCATTTTTACTGCATTTGTAAATTTTGAAAGGCAAAGTTGGATTAGAATAGGGTAAGAGCCAGGCATGGTGGCACATACTGGTAATCCCAGCAACACAGGAGGCCGAGGCAGGAGGATTGCAAGTTCAAGGCCAGCCTGGGCAATTTAGACCCCATCTAAAATATAGAAGGGTCTGGGGATGTAGCTCAGTGGTAGAGCACCCTTGGGTTCAATCCCCAGTACTACAAACAAAAAAGATCCAAGTAGTTTTTTCAGAAGTTATAAATTATACCAAACGTATAAAAGAATGTGTGTAAGTAAAAGAAGAAGTAGTCATGCACACCTGTAGCTACTGCTCACCTTTAGAAATGGAGCACTAGTGGATCCTTACAAGCTCCCATACCTCCTCAGTCATGCCACCTTCTTTCCACCAGGGCTAATTGCTGTCCCCCAGGCCTCTTCTTAAAGATTTTGTTGCTTTTCTCATAATTTTATTAACACATGTATGTGTCCAGGTGCAGAATATTATATGGGTTTTCACTTTAGATACAGGCAATTGCATAGTATATATTATCCTGCAATTATTTTGCTCAAAATGGTCTGTGGGAGTTAATCACATTGATATAACGAGCTCTAGGTCCATTCATTTCTACCACCAGGTGGTCCTGCACTGTAGGAGGATGTGAATGTACCCACGCTGTAGCACTAGGACTTTTGACCTCCCCAGGGCTCCTGTGCCCCTTTATCCTTTTCCTTCAAAGGTGGCTTGTCTATTCTTTGCCTTTGCTTTTCAGGTACAATTTAGGACCACACTGACCTGTTCTAAGAAAATTTTGTTGGAACTTTGATTAGATGTATGTTCAATCTAGAGATGAATTGGGGGAGAATCAGTAATTCAGAAATATTGTTGTCTTCTCCATAAATATATTTTATATTTTAAGTTTTCTTAATTGACTTTAACATTTTATAAGTGTTTCCAGCAAGCTTTTATACATCTTATTTGATTTAGTCCAAAGATTTTGTTTGTTACCATAAATGGTAATTTTTAAGTTACATTTTCGAATTGATAGCTGGTCTGCAGACATGCAACTGAATTTTTTGGTGGGCTAGGGGCTGGGGATTGAACCCAGGAGAACTTTACCACTGAGCCACATCCCCAGCCCTTTTTATTTTTTATTTTGAGACAGGGTCTCCCCAAGTTGCTTAGGGCCTTGCTGATTTGCTGAGGTTGGTCTTGAACTTGTGATCCTCAGCGTGTGTCACTGCACCTGGCTGCAAGGGATGTTTTAGTTTGATTTTTTTTTTTTTTTTTTTAATCTAGCAACATTTCTAAATATCTTTTATAATAACTGATCTGGTTTTTATTTTAGATTCAAAATTTATAATCTGCAAATTGAAGGGGCTCGGGTTGTGGCTCAGTGGTAGAGCGCTCGCCTAGCATGTGCGAGGCCCTGGGTTCGATCCTCAGCACCACATAAAAATAAACAAGTAAAATAATCTGCAAATTGTGATCGTTTGTTTTGCTTTTTCAATCCATATACCTTTAATTCTTTTTTTCTTGCTCTATCACCCTGGCTAATATCTCAAGTACAATGAGAGATGGCAATGGTGATATTTAACATACTTATTTTTTTTCCTGATATTTAAAAAAAAATGCTTTGAAGTTTTCACTATTAAATTGCTGTGTATTTTTGTGGATTCCCTTTATCAAAGTAGGAAAATTTCCATGTATTTCTAGGTTGTTAGTAATTTTTATTTACAAATTAATATCAGATGACCTTGAACATTTTTCTATATTGGTTGGAACACTTATTTCTTATTAATATGGTGAATTATATTAATCTATTTGCTCCTATTAAATCGGCCTTCTTGCCTGGGGAAAAAACTAATTTTGTCGTCACGTGTCATCTTTATTATGTGTGTCTGTCTCATCGCTGTTTGGGGTTTGTACATCGGTGTCTGGGGTGAGCTACGTGGTCGCTTACTTCTCCTGTGCTTGTTTGGTCTTGGTATCGAGGTCGTCCTGGCTTCATGAAGGCAGACGGGGAGTGCTCTTTTGGATTCTCAGGAAGCTTGTGTAAGGTTCAGGCTTTGATCCGTTGAATGTTTGACAGAATTTGCCTGGAAAGCTCTCTAGTTCTGCCGTTTTTCCTTTTGGGACTCCCCAAAAATTTCTTTAATAATTATAGGATTTTGGGGTCTTTCCGTTTCTTCGTAAGGAGTTTTGTGCTTTTCTAGGGCTTTCCCGCTTCACCTGGGTGTTTGGGTATTTGGGCAGAAGGTCATTCGTGTGTCTTCCTTCTTTCTCGGGTCACGTTTGTACTGATGTCCCCTTTGTTCCCCATAAAGCTGTGTGTTCTGCCTTCTCAGATATTCAAACGATTTATCTTCTAAAATATTCCACATTTTAGTTTTAAAGAACAAACTTGATGGATCCTATATATGTTAATTTTCTATTTTATTATTTTCTATTTTCTTCCTTTTACCTTTATTGGACTTATGTGAAATTTATTGAGTCTTAATTTATAGCCTAGAACATGGTTGATTTTTGTAACTATTTCATGAGACCTTGAAATGAATGTTAATTCTTCATTTTTTTTTTGTTTAATGTAAATGGTTATTTTATCAGCTCCTCCTTATTACATCTACCATGCAAATCATAAGACTTGTAAGTGTTAACTAAGATATTCTTAGTATTTATTTTTTGTCAGGTTGATCTAACAATTACTGAGAGAGAAATTTGTGTTAAAAACTGACCTTGGGATGGTGGGTTTTTAAAAATTCTCCCTGTTCCATCAATGTTTGCTAGTGTTTTAAAGACAGTGTTAGGTACATTCACGTTTCAAAGTCTTATATCTTTTTTAATTGATATAAGATTATGCAGCATGGCGGGTTTACTGTGGCATATTTGTGTATACCTAGAAATGTAATTCCATCAATTTCACCTCCCATTGTCCCCTCCTACTTCCTGTCCCAACCTACTCCAATGCAATGGTCTCCCTTCTTTCATGGTGCCCCCGGCCCCCCATTTCACATATGAGAGAAATCATGATACTTTTCTGAGTCTGATTGATTTTACTCAAAGTTATGGTCTCTAGTTCCATCCACTTTCCTGAGAATGACATAATTTTGTCCTTTATGGCCAGCTAAAACTCCATTGCATTTATTTATCTGCCACCAACTCTGACAGCTGGTGAACTGATTTTTTTCATCCTGATGGGGGCTCTTCATCCCTAGCAGTGCTTGTTGCCTTAATGTCTACGTCATCAGATGTGCCTGTGGTTAGACTGTTATCTTTGGGTTGTACTCCATGGTGCTTGAATTACTTGGGGCATGTGTTGGGATCGTGTTTCCCTCTAGAGAGGGTTTTCCTTGGCCTCTGTAGGCCACCTGAGGACCCCTTAAATTACCTTTAGCCCTGGAAGTCTTCCCACTGGGCAGTAACGTGGTTGTGGGGCAAAACCTTTGTGGGCAGAGTGACGTGTGGATCCCCAGTACAGAGGGTGTTTTTTCCCCCCTCTCCATACCAGGGTGGAGATGGTAGATTCTCGGCTCTGCTGGGTGGTGCTGGATTCTTTGTGTCTCTCACTCATGGCGGACACCTGGCCTTCTGTTTTCTAGACAGGGTGCAGACCTCCTCTGTGGCTCACTTCAGGTGGCTCCTCTGCTCCATCTCCTGCCTCCCACTTGCCATCACAACTGCCAGTCCCTTGGCGGGTGTCCCCAGAGTAGCAGCTGAGGTCCTGCGTGCTTACCTCCCAAAGCTTTCAGTTTCTATTTGTTTTTGGTCTTTGGAAAATTTTTGCTTTCTTGCTAGTTTAGTGATTCATTTAAATAAATATTTTTGTTGATTTTTCCCCCTTCCGGCCTTTCAAGCTATTTTCATTGGGAAGACCATTCCAGAACTCTTATAAAATAAAAATTAGACTCCCCAATCCCTTCTTTCTTGCAAATATAATTAAGACGTATTCTATTGGTTGTGATTTTTGCCTTGTTACAGAGAGTCTATGGATTTTGAATTTATGATAAAAGATTGTTCAAATCTAATTTTAAAATATTGATCTTTTCCAACTAAAATAACTAGTGTCTATAAACCCAAAGCTGAACTTAGAGTATGCAGCACAAAATAAGGGAGACACTCTGAAGCATGTTTTAGTAAGGAGCTATATTTGATTTAAAAAAAAATGATTCTTGAGAATAATTTAACTCAAAAAAATGAGGCTACTTTAAAATTGCTTCTTGAAATCTAAATTCACAAAATTATACCCCCTTTGAGTTATTTGTAGTTAGTTTTCAATCTTTATACCTTCATAAATATTTGATTAAGGTGCTAACTGTTTGCTCTGCATCACTGAACAAATTTTTAACTTCTCTGTTGCCTCAGCTACCTCTTATATAAAATGGGGACATGTTAGTACCCACCAAGGTCACTGGTAGGATTCAGTAACCAGTGCACGTGAAAACCCTTGCATGGTATCTGGCCAGAATAACCATAGAATAGCTGTTATTGCTGTCTTCAGCTTCCGAATCAAGACGTCTCTTATTTTATTCTAATGCATTTCTCAGGTATGTGCCCATCAAAGATCTACTGGGAATTTATGAGAAACTTTATGGCCGAGAAGTCATTACCAAAAATGTCATCATTGATTGTACGTACCTTCAGTTCTTAGAAATGTGAGTATAACCCAGAGGAAGGGTCTTTTTTTTTTTTTTTTCCAAAATTTTGGGCACTGGAGACTGAACTAAGGGCTACTTCACCACTGAGCCTCATCCCCGGCCCTTTTTTATTTAATTTTTGAGACGGGGTCTTGCTAAGTTGCTGGGGTGGCCTCGAACTTGCAACCCTCCTGCCTCAGCCTCCCTAATCCTGCTGGGATTACAGGCGTGTGCATGGCTTTCCTTGTGACTTTCTTGTGTGTGAGCTCCTGAGAATGGGTTTTGGTTACATGGATCTGGCTTATTCAGAGCAAATGCATCATAGTGGGTCTCTGTGGATGGCCTTTCTCTTCAGCGCTTGCTTCATTTCTTATAGAAAATGTGATTTACGATCAGTCCTTGTTTCTGTTGCAGGTATGGAGAGGTGTTAGCCGTTTCCAAGGTAAAGACTCATTCCTCCCCAACTCAAGGCTTTGTGCAGGTGCAGGCTCAGCACCTCATTTATTTTTCTTTTTCTCTGCTGCAGCTTTATTCTACGTACTCTACAAAGTCCCCGTTTTTGGTGGAACAGTTCCAGGAGTATTTCCTTGGAGGACTGGATGACATGGTGTTCTGGTCCACCAATATCTACCGGCTCACGAGCTTCATGCTGGAGAACGGGACCAGGTGAGCAGCCGTAACTGTTTCCTAACCTGTCGCTACCTGCCCTGCTACCCTGTTCCCCGCCTAGCTCTCGGGCTTTTCATCTGATCAAACAAACACAGAGCAATCTCGGGAAGTGCTGCCTTAACCTGCTCAAGGAGGAGAAGCAAGGAAATCTGGCACCTCAGGACCCTCCTGGTTCCCATCCACTGGGCTTGGCTGATGCCCCTCAGGTTTTAGGAACAGAGAGATGGGTATTGCAAAGTGTGTGGGAGGGGGTACTTATGAAGGCAGGAAGGATCGCTCCCCCAACCCCCAGGTGGCACCCCAACTGTTTTGGGGGGGATCCATGCTGGGGCCAGCCCTCCGCAGGCTCTAGAGGGCTCTACTGTGTGTGCCACAGTCCACTCGACGACCTCTCAGGGTTGAGGGTTGCAGAGGGTTCCTCACCTAAAAGAGGAGAAGCCACCAGACCCCTGGCCACACCTCCTATATAGCACTCTGTGGAAACCTGACACCCGCCCAGATGGGACAGCTGCTGCACCCGAGTCCTCTTCCTCCTCTCCTGGCCATGCTCAGGACGAGAGTTGACCAGACTCGGACCAAATGCAGGTCAGAGCAGCTGGGACGCTTGCTCCAGGCTGCAGACAGGCTCTCACGGGATCTGCTGTGACCACACCAGGGGTGGCACTGCCCTGGCCCCCTGGGGCCCAGTGGAGCAGCCGGGTTAGACTGGAAGCCCTGGAGGCAGCCTGTGCTGCAGGCACAGGGCCCAGCAGGGAGCCCTGGAGATGCCAACAGCAGGGGACCAGGGATCCTCTGGGCAGCAGCTGTGCCCTGGAGGCTGTTCCTGACAGCTCTGTAGGAGGCCTGAGTGCCCAGGCCACCAGAGTGGCCTCCAGAGGCACTGCTCCAGAACAGCAGACACTGGAGGGTGTGCTAGGACCTCGAACTCCTGCGGGTATTCATGTGGTGATGGTCCTGATTATAAGTTGTGCTGTTTGAAACGCCCTCTGATGCTAAGTTCAGCCTTCAGCTTGTACATAGTAAACCTGTGTTTAAGAGTCAGTGAGTAACCACTTGGCTGGGGTGATCTGATACAAATACCATTTTAATAGTGAAATGAACCTCAAGTTAAATTCCCAAGGCCTCACTCCGTGGCTGCGGGTTTTTAGGTGCATTTTTTGGAAAAAGGGTGGGCTTTGGCATTTGAGAGAGCTGCCACTCATACCGAGTTATCTGGAGCAAGTTGCTAACCTCCCTAAGCCTCGGTGTAAATCAGGGACAGGAATTGTTCTGCCTTCTCGTAGGGTGTGGAGACTAAATGAGTACAACTGCGTCAAGGGTTTCGTGTGTAGTAAGCACTTAATGGATGTCAGCTACTGTGATTATAGTTAGAAGGGAGTCAGGTTTATATTGGAAGGATTCATAATACCTGGTCACATTAGACTGACCTGCATTTCCCCATTTTATATCACCAATGTGAAACAATCAAGCTGGAAAAACTTTTTTTTGTGGCGGGGTACCAGGGATTAAACCCAGAGGCACTTAAACACTGAGCCACACCCCCAGTCCTTTTTCTTATTTTTTAGAGACAGGGTCGTCCTAAGTCGCTGATTCTGGCCTTGAATTTGTAATCCTCCTGCCTCAGCCTCCTGAGCCACTGGGATCCCAGGCGTTTGCCACCATGCCCAGCAGGAAAACATTTTTTGATATTTATTTTGGGTTTGGTTTTACACAGGTAAGGAAAGATATGTTGCTAGACCTTAACTTTTTGGAAATTTTTTTTTTAAATATCTTTATTTTTATGTGGTGCTGAGAATTGAACCCAGTGCCTCATGCATGCTAGGCGAGCACGCTACCACTTGAGCCACATCCCCAGCCCCGAAATTTTTGGTTTTATTAGTTGTAGATGAATACAATACCTTTATTTATTTTTATGTGGTGCTGAGAATACTCACAAGTGCTAGGCGAGTATTCCACCACTGAGCCACAACCCCAACCCCTAGACCTTAATTTTTAACTAGGAAGAAATAATGGAGAGGAACAGATTTTTTTTATTATTGGTTGTTCAAAACATTACAAAGCTCTTGACATATCATATTTCATACATTAGATTCAAGTGGGTTATGAACTCCCATTTTTACCCCAAATACAGATTGCAGAATCACATCGGTTACACATCCACATTTTTACATAATGAGAGGAACAGATTTCTTGTCACTTGACCCAAGATGAAAAATCCCACAAATTGATTGCTTCTTATATATACACAAGAAAAATTTGTCAGGATTTATGGAAATTTAGGGGAAATTTGGAGAAGGCTTGAAAGGCAGTACAAATAAATTCATGACCAAAACCAAACATCTTGCAGTTTACTAATATGTTATTTTCTAAAACTCACATGTTATTTGAAACTCAGTAAATTTTCCTAAGGAAACAGTGAAATAGCGATACTTGTGTCTCCAGCCGGAAGTCCCCTTACCTCAAAATGCACTTGTCAGTTTATGCCAACGTCCCCAGCTGCTGTCTGGGTCCTAGTGCCGGGGGCAGAGGACAGAGAACCACCCCCTCAGCTCCATGCTGGCTCCATGTGCCCAGGGGAGGCGTGACCTCCTCCCCTCCCCTCCTCTTTGGCTTCCTCTCCTAGTTTCCCCCCTGACCTCTGCGACTCTCGCACTGCCCGGCCTCCCTTGGTGACCTCCACACACATCTCCTGCAGAAGAATCTTCCCTGTGAACATTCTTCGGAGGTCGAGGCCCTCGCTGCCTCTGTGGGGGGTTGGGACCCTCCGAGAGGTCGTCTCTGATGTGCTCAGGGGTCTTTCCACTTGTAAAAGGGAGACTTCATTTCCTTAATTCCTAATTATTGAATTTGTAGACTTGTTTTAAAAGAAGGAAACTGTGCATTCCAAGTTCATTTGGGTATCAATGGACATAGCTGGGCAGGCATTTCACGTTAGCATGAGCAGAGATGGGAGGATGGCCAGGGGAGGGCGTGAGTATGAGCTGGTGGGCCGCATGACCACGTCGCTCCCCAGTCACCTTAGCCACGCTGTCCAGAAAGACCTGAGCTCTTACTTGGTCCTGTGTGGTATGGTCATGGACCCTTGGATGTGGGCAGTTAGCACTCGGGCACTCCCTTTCAAAGGTGGTTTCAAGTTCGCCACTGGTTCTCAGAATTCATGCTTAAAAAGAAGGTGGAGAAATGCTAACTCGTCTGTCTCCCCAGTGCCTGTGACCTGCCGGAGAACCCTCTGTTCATCGCATGTGGTGGCCAGCGAAACCACAGCCATGCGTAAGTGGATTCCCAAATCACTCTTGGAGAAGGACCTCTCACCCAGAGGGGTGCCCACAGAGGCTGGGAGCAGGAGGTCTGTAGACAGGCAGATGCCGGCTCCCCCTCCAGCTCTGCAGTTTACAGCTCAGTGACGTTGAAACTTGCTGGGTTTCTCTTGAGCTACGGCTTCCTCCTATGGCAGAATGGAAAAAACATCCACACTCCTGGAATGATGGTGTGGGTCTGGGCACTGGTGGACGTGGATTTTCTTCTTTTTGAGATGGAGCCTTGCTTCACTGCTAAGCTGGCCTTGAGTTGCTCACTGGCTGGGAGTGGTACTGTCAGGACTATCGTGATTATCATGACTTATAAACCCTGCCCAGATTCCATCCTGAAGAAGTGTTTGTCAGTGAGGGGAGGCGTGGAGAAGCCTCTGGTAATTTCTGGGGAAGAGGCTAGAGGGCTGTTGTGTAGTGTAAGAGGGGTTGTCTCCAGCTGGAGCCAGTCCTGACCCCCCTTCATTCCTTCAGTAGAAATCGGTTTACTACTAGTAAAATGGAACAAAATACCCGGGTTCGTCATTAGTGCCCTGGAGCTCTGGGGCACACAGAGGGCACCGGGAGGGGGCGTGCTCCCGGCGGGTGGCACTGACTAGGTAACTGTAAGTGTCGAGCGATGGGGCGGAAAGGCCAGAGCGCTCTGGGAAAGTACCACAGTGTCCCACCCAGGCCCGGGAACTTTCCTAGAGGACATGATGTAGCAGAGGTATTTTAGGGTAAGTAAGAGTAAGATACTCAGGACATCGCGATGAAAGACACGAAGAAGAGCGATCTTAGCCCTGCAGAAGAGTTAGACGTGCAGAAAGGTTCAATTTATTAAAGTAGGTATTTAGATTTTTTCCTTTTTGAGAAAGGAAAATCAGAAATATCAGGGTTTTTGTTTGTTTGTTTTTTTTTTTAGGACAGGTTTTTAAGCCTCAGAAATTTGTTTATTAAAAGATTTTGTGCAATGAAGATTTTTCTAAAAATTTTTGTGTCATTTCTTCAACCCTCAGATGTTAAGACGTGTGATGAACCTGTGACTTACTTGACCGTTTGCTTCAGTTCAGTCGTTCAGGGTCAGTTGTTTTCTGCCTTAACCATCTTATTCCTGTCTTTCAACAGTGCAAAAGTACAGAAAATTGATTTTCATAGGAATGTGACGGCATCCATAACTAAAGATCTTGGAAGAAACATAAACTACACTGAAAGAGGCGTGTTCTTCAGTGTGGACACCTGGACCCCGGTGAGGACCTTCTGCCCTTGATGGACAAGGGGAGCATGCTGCTTCTCACGCTAGGTGTTTCGTAGCATCATCCCTGGGCAGTGACCATCATGGCAGGGTCCTTGGGTTCCTGCAGGGCCAGAAAATGGCTGGGGCCTCTGAGTGTGGTTTGTTGCAGAGACGTCCTGAGACACAAGTCTAGATGGGCCTCTCTGGCCTTGGTCGACTTGGTGGAGGCTTGGGGGCTGTGGGCACCTGGACTAGCCCTGCTTTGGCCCTAGGTCAAGGCGTCCACCCATGGAAAGCTCCTGCACAGCCCTGTGCTCTGGGACCCATGCTCTGAAGTTTGTCCACCAAGTGGTCTCACAAGTGACACGCTACCATGGGGACATAAAATGAGAGAGAAATGGATTTTGGCTCTAGAAAATTTCAGTCTAGTATGAGTGACAAATGCATCATGTGGTAGGATAACCGATGTCAGGGAGAGGGACAGATAGTGAGACAGTTTGTACCCAGAAGGCTCTGTGGAGGAGAGGCACGGGCTGGGGTCTCGAATGGCGGGTAGTGTTTATCAGTGAGATGCACTTTTCTGGAAGTGGCTTGGGAAGTCTCAGGATGTTTGAAACCCAAGACAGGGAGGCAGGTGGGTTTGTGGAGTGTGGGTGGCTGCTGCATATCAGAAGGTGTCCACAGCAGCATGGATGGTGTCAAGGGAAGTGGCAGGGACCTGGGCACTTGGCTGCGTGGAGACGTGACCTGTCGGTCATGCAGAGGGCCATCCCTGGTTCAGTGCTGCTGTTCACTGCCTTAAAATTCCTAATTTTGAATAAAGGGCTCTGCATTTCCCTTTTACCCTGGGCTCCATAAACTCCGTAACTGGTCCTGGACCCGGGAACCTGGCGCAGCACGTATCATTTTGCCTTGTGTTTATATTTTTGTCTTGTTGGCAAAAAAAAAAGGAAAGAAAGAAAGAAATGAGTTGCGTGAGGGGAACTCTGTAGTCCCAGTGCCTGGCGTGATGCCTGGGCGGGGCAGGGGTTGAGGAGGTGCTTCCTCAGTGGAGCTGGGCGAGGAGTCCCCCACGGCAGGATCCGACTGGGAAAGCAGACCTGGCACCCGCCTGCAGGCTGCTCGGGCCTGTGCTCCCCAGGGCCTGGGCTGCCGGCTGCCTCTTGACTGGCAGTTTTGCTCTGGGAAGGTTGTCTGCCTCATGTCACCCTCGGGTGGGTCTCGTCATGTCCACTTAACTTGGCTGGATCTAGTACCCGACCAGCTTGCTCAGGGCCAACTCAGTTGGCACCTGTGTCTCTGTAGTAGCCAGGGGAAGCACAACTTGGCACCCCAAGTCGAGGGCTGGCTGTCCCCTGGATTCTCTAGCACCCGGCACTCTGCTCATGGCCTCTCATGCCTGTCGGCTTCTGGACACTCCAAAGGCAAATGCGGGTGAGCTTAGGAGTGCTTGAGAGGGTATTTTTGGCAACCTGGTTTTACTCTGGTTCATTTGTTTGGGGAAAAAAAAAGTAAGTATACACAAATACGTTATGGTTTAGGTTAAATAGACTTATCTTTTCTAATATTTTAGTCTGTGAAAATTATTTCATTCTGTTAGGTTCTGCAAATTGGCGCAGCCTCCTGGCGTGGGCAGCTACCTTTCCCACACCGGCCCTGCCCTCTGGCTAGCACTCCGCCATCCTGCGGCGTAACCTGGGAAGGGGCGTCACTCTCCCCGCCGCCTGTCCTCGGTGATCGGCTGTTGATAGGAGTTTGTGCTCTGCTTCCTGCACAAGTCCACAGCTTCTGGTGATGGCGCCGAGTGCCTCCTGTAACGCCTCCTTGTCTTCCAGGATTCCATGTCCTTTATGTACCAGGCCTTGGAAAGGAACCTGCGGACCGTGTTCATGGCCCGCTCTCAGGAGCCCCTGAAGCACATCTCCAGCCCCTTGGCGTCTTACTTCACGTCTGTCCCCTACGCGAGGCTGGGCTGGTACGTACGAGGCGGTGGAACTTGTGATGTTCCCACCGCCACTGGCTCATTCGCCATGTATCTTAAGTGGCTTCTGTTAGCGCCTTATTTTCCCATCGATTCATCATCAGAAAAACACTGATTTAGTGGTTGAGCTATTATAAGGATGAAGCAATCTCCTTAAAGTTGGTCAGATATGTATAAATATAAGAAACTTTCATTTTGCTAAGCAGTTACAAC
Organism: Marmota marmota marmota; assembly: GCF_001458135.2. Taxonomy (NCBI): domain Eukaryota; kingdom Metazoa; phylum Chordata; class Mammalia; order Rodentia; family Sciuridae; genus Marmota; species Marmota marmota. Next base: position 18,359,578 of record NW_025999913.1, on the reverse strand, counting down.
AAAATGTCCCTCAGAATATTTGCAAAGCTCCAATGATCTTGGAGATGTGTTGTCTGTGTGTGTATTTTGCAATCTAAAGGCATTAGGAGAATGTATGCAGATAGCTCTAGTCATGATTTGAATATTGTGTCTTCATTGGTAGGAGGCTGGTACACCTTGGTGATTTTAGAGATTGTCAGGGATTCCCCTGCTCTTAATATTCATCCCAAACTCAGCCCAAGGGATGGTTTTCTGGAAGATTTAGTGAAGAATTTTTAAGCCACGTCCCTTAGGTCTGCATGACCTTGTGTTTTCTGGAAACACTTTTCCGGTGGTCCCTTTTTGGGCCACGGATGCTTCCCATCTAGCACAGGAGTCTGGGAGGTGTAGCGTCTCTGCCCTTATGAACAATGGCTCCTTGGCTGGCTCCCTGGAGGCAGCCTGCTGGGCAGGTAGGCTACTGGGGCCTCCGTGGTGTCCACCCTGCCAGCAGGCGTCCGGCTCAGAAGCCACTCTGCCCCCTCTCAGTCTGCTAGTCCTTTACCTGGCTGTAAGAACTGGAATGACATTCGGTCTTTCCAGCTACATTGGACTGTTGGTCCACCTCTGTAACTGGCAGGTCACGAATCCCACAGAGAAGCACCCACGCAACACACGGGATACTAGTTTAACTCGTGGACAGTGCCCTGTGCGGCTGTGGTAGAGATGAACAGTTCAGCCAACACGAGCTCCTCTCTGAGTGGATGTCACTGAAGTGAGCTGAGCAGGTCAGCAGCGGCCTGTGTCCTGCCTGGAGGGACCGCAGTGCGGGGACAGGTGTCTCTGTGCATAGGCAGGCCAGGTGGGGCTGGGGATGCCTGGTTCTGCACACAGGCCCGGGTGCTTCCTGAGGCCACTTTTCATCTGCTCGGTTCATATGGGCTGCAGACACCAGAGGCCTCCATTTGGGCATTTGTCTTGCTGTCCCCTTGAGAGTGACTGAATCCCTCTCACTACTCAGGCTCTGAGGGGAATGTCCCCGGCAATCGGGCAGGGTGGGAGACCAGCGAGAGGAAGCTGAACCATCAGGCTCCACAGACAGAAGTGGGGGACAGTTGTACCTGCAGGGTACATAGTGGGTTCCTTCCTCTTCCCTAAGGGCAATGGCCTCTGCGGACCTCAACCAGGATGGGTACAGCGACCTTGTGGTGGGGGTGCCCGGCTACAGCCGCCCCGGCCACTTCCAGATTGGGCGTGTGTATCTCATCTACAGCAACGACCTGGGCCTACCCCCCACTGACCTGGACCTGGACACAGAGGCCAGCGGGAGCCTGGAGGGCTTCCAGGTGAGACTCCGCCTTGTGTTTCCTGTTCAGGTGGTTGGTGAGCCAATGCCTGCTGTGCGTGTGTGGGGGTGGGAGTGTGTGTGGGTGTGTGCGGTGTGTGTGGGTGTGTGTGGTGTGTGGTGCGGGACCTCAGGCCTTGCACGTGCGGCCAAGCGTGAGCTAGGGCCCAGACCAACTGCTTGCATTTTGAGGCAGTTTCTTCAGCAGGAATAACCGGTAACAAGAAGAATCACAGTCGTGGACGGTCGGAGGGCTACATTTAGAGCCCGTTTCCTCTTCAGAGCGTGTGCATACCATTCATCTCATTCTGTATTTATTAACATCTTCCCAAAATGTCCATGCTATTTAGAATGGCTTCCGATGACCAGTGGGCTGTGTTTCTTAGTGAGGAACCCCTTCTCTTTTACACACACACACACACACATACACACACATGTACTGCACTTTCTAAGGATTCTGGATGCACAGAGAAGTCGTGAAGGTGATGGAGTCCCCATATGCCCTCCATCAACCTCCTCTATGTTGACATCCTAATGTGATGATGCACAGTTGTCAAGTGAACTTGACTACTGTTGACTATATTCCAGACTTTTTTCAGATTCGCTCCTCTGTTTTAAGCTTTTTCATCACCAGGAAGAGTCCCCAGTGACCACACAGATGCTCCTGGGGAGTCTCGTGTGCTGGGTCCTTTTGTTGAGTGCTCAGGTCCTAGAGGGCCTCCCAGGCCCTGGGGGACAGCCTCACAGCAGAGAGGACAGGAGGCAGCACTGCCTGTCAGACAAGGGGGTGTTGGGGACAGGCTTAGTGCTGTGGGTCCACGGGTCAAGCTCTGGGGAAAGAAGCCTGGACTTCAGAGTCAGATCCTTTTCCTTTCATGTTGTGAACAGAAACTAAGATAACACGCCTGAAACACAGCACGCCTGAAACACAGCACGCCTGAAACACAGCACACCTGAAACTTAGCATACCTGAAACATACTTTTAAAAAAAAAAAACTATACTGGGGATTTAACCCAGGAGCACTTTACCACTGGGCCACATCCCCAACCCTTTTTTATTTTTAAATTTTGAGACAGGGTCTCATAAGTTGCTGAGGGCCTTGCTGAGTTGCTAAGGCTGGCCTCAAACTTGCGCTCCTCCTGCCTCAGCCTTCCAAGTTGCTGGTATTACAGGTGCGCACCATGTGTCTGGCTGAAATGTATTTTAAAGAAGCAAAAGTTACAATGGCTTCTGATCTAGGTTAGGTAGTGATGGAGGAAGCCTGAGCTGGAAATGTGTCAACAAGTTGACCAGAGTATGAGGTCACACAGTCCCAGAAGCAGTCCCATTTCCGGAGCCTTCTCTCACCATAGAGGTTTCAAAATCAATCAACCCATTTCAATGGCTTCTCACTGCTGCACAAGCCGTGGCCCTGTCCGACTGTTGTGTGAAGTCTATCCCTTGGGGCTCGTGTGGATAGGGAGGAAGAGGATGATAAACTCTTTCCTGGGTGGGCCTTTGGTGGTTGGCAGATGGCCAGGTTAGGGCCTGGGGTCGGGTGGGAATCCCGTGTTCCTGCCCTGGGCTGCAGTGAGCCTGTGTCTTCATCTAGAGGGGAGGGTGGAGGTCCACAGATCAAGGACGTGCCTGTCACAACATCCCTAGCTGCTCTGGGGCCCAGCCGAGGCAGGGCTTGTCAGCATGGCTGGTGGTGGGGAAAGGCTCCAGTCCTCGGAGGGCTGTAACCAGGTCTCCACCCTGCCCGGGCCTGCGGGTGTCCCCGAGCAATCTTCTCGCTCATCGAGTTCCTGCTGTTGAAGGGCAGTGTTCACAGGTGCCACTGGGCACGGTGTGGGGATTAGTAAGTCACAGATGTGGACACTGGGGCGTGTGGCCTGGCAGGCCTCGCTGTGTGGGCGACCATTCATCCTGGCGTTGTGAAAGAACTGCTTTAGGTGTAGGCCGACTCGCCACAGCAGATCAGCCGGGAGCCCCAATGAGGGAAATAACAGAAGGTCCACTGTGCAGGACAGTTGTCCCGAATCCACTGAGGTTTCCGGTTGTAGCCAGAGTGGGGACGACAACGGTCTCACCTTAGTCCACATAAAGTGTTCAGGACAGGGCTCCAGCTCTCTGGCCCACAGAACCTTCTACCGGCATGAAATGTCCTGTGGCTGTGCTGGCCAGCATGGGAACCACTGGGCATGGGACTGTGAGCATCTGAAGTGGGACAAGTGCAAGTGGGGAACAGAAATTTTAAATCTTATTTGATATTTGATATTATTTGATATTAGTTGCTTTTCATTTAAATACACTGCCATATTTGGCTAGCAGCTACCACCCTGGATGGCGTGGCTCTAAATCATCCTGAGCATTCAAATGTCAGCCACTGTGGCTGGCATTATGTGATGATTACTTTAGATGTTTTCCAAGAGGAGTTTGGTGCTCATGGTCGGGTAGAGCACCCGTAGGGCCATCTTCTACAAGCCTGGAACTCCTAAGGAGGATCCTCTGCTTTCTGGCATTTCATCTTTCCCTTGAGGCTGACAGATATGCCAAAAAGACGTGCTGAGGTCCCAGGCTGCTGTGGTTTTGCACCTTAGACTTTGGGCCATAGGTGGGGTCCTGAGGTCTCTGCCTGCAGGTTCAGGCTCTTGTGGAGGGCATGGCTTGGGGTGGGGGGTGTTCAGCTTAGCCCAGGGGAGTGACATATGCATCTTCAGCCCTCAGGTCGCTTTGGCTCAGCCGTGGCTGTGTTGGATTTTAACCAGGACGGGGTTCCGGACTTGGCTGTGGGAGCACCCTCTGTGGGCTCTGAGCAGCTCACATACAAAGTAAGGCTGCTGCTGATGGGGATGGAAGGGAGGCCAAACTGGGGAGCCCCTGGAACAAGGCGGATGCCCCCCACTGTGCCAGGCAAGCATTTGTGGGCAGGTGAGCTCTGGCCACATTTGGGTCTGTGACGTGGTCTCGGTTGCCTCATAGCACCTCTTCCTGCCTCTGGCCTTATTCTGACCTCAGGGTTTCCCAGTTCCAGCAGGTAGTGGACACCTGCCCCATGATGCTCTAAGCTGGCGAGGGAGACAGGAATTCCACCCACTAGGAAGCTTCTGCAGCCACGGAGGGAGCGGGGGGCTCCCTGGACCTTCTTTCAGGCTTCTCTCCAAAAGCAGAGGACCTGGACCCTCTCTTCCCACAGTTCTCCAGGCCCCCAGCACCTGGGCACCCATGTAATCCCTCTGGCTCTCACGTCAGGACCTTTTCTTTAGAAGTGACTTGTCCCTCTTGCAGGAAGTGTTACTAACCCTGGGTGAGGCCAGCTTCATTGTGCTTGGGAGCGTCGTGCTTCTACCCAGGGCCGCTCCTTCCACACTTCACACCCCGCCTGCCTGCCCACCAGCTTCAGGAGAGCACAGAACAGAGCTGGCCTTACCTGCCCTTGTGTACCCAGTCCTCAGCTAAGGTGGAAAGTGACCTCTTGTAGAGTGTGTGGAGCTCGAGAGAGCCATCTGACTCGTCACCAGGAAAGGAGCTCAGATGGCTCTCTGGCCAAGAATGGAACAGACTCGGTGTTCTGTCACCTTAGAGGTGTGAAGGCCGGCTAAGCACGGAAGGCCCAGGGGACAGAATGAAGCTAGCCTTGGAGGGAGGAGTTGGGGGAGATTCTCTATAGACACATTCAACAATGACATCTGGCAGGTCCTGAGCAAGGCTCTGGGGAGATGAAAGTAGAAATGGCCTTCTGCTTTGGGGGCTCCCATAGTCTGATGGAAGTGACCAATTGAGAGACTTCAGCCCAGTAGCCATGGGCAGGATGGGCTGGTCAGTCCAGGCACCCTAGAGACGGTGGTGGTTTGTTTCCTGGTTGGTCCTCTGTCGGCTGCTCTTGAGGGCTCCTGTGGCTGTCTGTTCTTGCCTAGGGTGCAGTGTACGTCTACTTTGGTTCCAAACAAGGAAGACTGAATTCTCCCCCTAACATCACCATCTCCTGCCAGGTATGTCCACCCCTTCGTCCTTGTAGAGAATCCAGTACGCGCTGCATCCCAGTTGCCCCAGGGTGAGTCCCCAGTGCCTCTCTTGTTCCCCCTGAAGGACACCTACTGCAACCTGGGCTGGACACTCCTCGCTGCAGATGTGAATGGAGACAGTGAGCCCGACCTAGTGATTGGTTCCCCCTTTGCACCGGGTGGAGGAAGGCAGAAGGGAATCGTGGCTGCCTTTTATTCTGGCCCCTGCCAGAGCAACCAAGGTAATGATGATGGAGGGAAGATGGAGTTGATGGAGGGAAGGGGTCCAGCGCCCTAGCTGTGGGTTTCTGGACTCTTTCCTCATTCCATATCATGTCAGCGAGACTAACAGTCTTACACTCTTAGGGATGTTCTGGTAATGGGTGTTGCCTAGTCACTGAGTCTATAAAAGTGACCTAGATACTAGGGAGTCACTAGCTCATTCTCATAGTCTTTCAAGGTGAAATAAAAAAGCTAAGAAGTCTTAGGACCAGGCATGCCAGTGTGTGCTGAATTTCCAGAGAAAGGCATTTCTAACTAGTGTCCGCTACCCCATAGAAATGAATTCCAGGAGAGTATGTATGCAGAAGTGGGAAATCTGCCTCTGGTATTGGGAAGCTGGGACCGGGATGAGGACCTACAAGAGTTCTGGCAAACCTCAGCTGAACAACCTGTTTCTTTTTAGTCTACGAGCAGGATCCTTGCTCTGTTCTAGTGGGCCTCCCAGGCGACATAAAAGGGTCTGGTTGTCTTATTCAGAGCAGCTGAACGTGGAGGCGGCTGACTGGATGGTGAGCGGTGAGGAGGACTTTGCCTGGTTTGGATATGCCCTCCACAGCGTCAGGGTGGACAGCAGAACCTTGCTGCTGGTGGGGAGCCCCACGTGGAGGAACGTCAGCAGGTGAGTGCCGCTGCAGGGCAGGGACAGGAGCTTGTTGCTGTGGGAGCCCCTGAGTGTGGTGTGCAGGGAAAGGGGTAGGAAATCTGCCTGTCTATGGAAATGCTCGGCTTTGGAACAAGCCGGCAGGTTCTCCATCTTAGAAAGTGAAGAGAACAATAAGTGTGTTAGTTTGCCACTGCTATGACAAAGTTCCACAGCAGAGAGGGACTGCCTCAGTTCTGGGGGCTCTAAGTCCAAGATCAAAGTGTTGGCTGGTTTCTTTTGAGGCTTCTTGCCTTGGCTGGCAAAGGGCCATCTTCTCCGTGTGCTCGCCTGGTCTTCGCTCTCTGTCCTCCTCTCTTCCTGCAAGGATTAGGCCCACGGGACAGTCTCGTTGTAGTAACCTATTTAAATACCCATCCCCTAAAAGTCACATTTGGAAGTACTGGAACTTAGGACTTCAGCGTAGGGACATGGGGAACATGACTCAGCCCCTAACAGGGTCCCCTGTGTTTGGGGTCAGTTGGGAGAGAAGGGTGTCAGAACTGGAGAGCCTCAAGTTGGGCTTAACTCCGATGGTTCCCGCTCCAGGTCAGAATCCTAGGACAGAGTTCAGGGAGAGGTGTCTCCTTTCCTTGGAGCTGCAGACCTGACAGCCCAGCCCTGAGAGCTGGCCTTCACCACTGTCTTGCTCTCTAGGCTGGACCGTGCGTCCCACAGCCACGACAAGCAGAGCCTTGGCAGGGTGTACGGCTACCTCCCCCCAGATCGCCAGAGCAGGTTTATCATTTCTGGTGACAAGGTATGGCAACCTTCCCTCCCCAGGACAGTGGACACAGCAGTCTTCCCAGATTACATTGCTGACTCCTTGTGCTTTCAGGCAATGGGGAAACTGGGCACGTCACTGTCAAGTGGCCACGTGATGGTGAACGGGAACCGTACCCAAGTGCTGCTGGTGGGAGCCCCGACTCACGGTAGGCCACGGAGCTGTTGGTTTCAGTCTCATGGCTCCCTGACTATGTCAACGTCGGGAGAAGGTTGCAAGATCTGGATCCAGGGCAGAAATGGTTTAAAAGGTGTCTTTTTTCCAGCCAGGCGTGGTGCTCATGGGCTTCTCTAGTCCCAGCTCTTGGGAGGCTGAGGCAGCAGCGTTGTTTGAGCCCAGGAATCTGACAATCTGGGCAACATAGCAAGACACCATCTGAAAATAAGTCCCACACCTTTGTTTATCAAAGGCAAGCTACACAGCTTAGGGGACTTAGGGGAAGTAACTTACCCACTTAACTTCCATATCCTCTGCAAAACAGGGATTATAATATCTAGTTCAGGAGTTTGTTGAAAATGACACGTGAAAGTGACTCAGTTAAAGCCTTGATGCCACTAACCTTGGTGCTAGGATTTTCTAAGTTGGTTCATCAGGAAAGGTCTATTTTGAATGTGTACACACACACGCGCGCGTGCTGAGGATAGAACCCAGGGCCTCACACATGCTAGGCAAGGGCTCTACCACTGATTTATATTCTCAGCCCTAAATACATTAGTGTGATGATCTGATACAAGTTCAAATTGCTCAGTGCACAAAGCAGGGTCACTGGCCTATCACGTGCACGTTTATCATTTCTTGTGGCGAGAGCGCTCAAAACTCTTGTTAACTCCAGTCGCCTAGCTGTACAGTGAGAACACTAACACGTACCCTCCTGTACACATGGAACTCTGTACCTCGTGTGCCGGGTTGGAGAACATTCCCACGGGCAGCCACACTCCTGCTGATTCTGGCTCTGATACAGCCCTGGGGAGGCTTCCCTCAGGAGTGGCTGGATCGGAGTGGCAGATGCCCTTTCTGCTGGGGACTGAAGCATGTCCAAGAACTCAGGGCCACACCTAGAAGGCAAACTAGCCAATCCAGGTGTGCTACCCTATGCAGCAGGGGCAGGGCCAGTGTCCAGCCAGGCGACAGGGCCAAAGACACAGGCCTCACATCCTGCTTGCTGTGGAAGGACAGATGCAGGGCAGTCCACAGAGTATAAGGAATCTCTTAAGTTCCGTCACTCCAGGGACTGCAGGTTCCCTTCAGGAAGCTTGGAACGATGAAGCGGATGCAGATTTCTCCCAACTTTTCTTGAACCTGGAGCTGAATCCCTGAATATCCACTACTGTACTTCCTTAAGTGTTCTCTTAGGTGTGGTGTGAGGTCAGATTGTTTATCCTAAAATGCACCAGTGACTGAGTCTTTTAAAGGACTGCTGCCTGCCTACCTATGTTTTTTTTTTTTAAATAACTTTATTTTTATGTGGTGCTGAGGATCAAACCCAGGGCCTCGCATGTGCTAGGCAAGCATCCTACCGCTGAGCCACAACCCCAGCCCCCTCCTGTGTTCTTTGCTTGTCTCCACTGACTCTGCTTTGGGCCCTCAGTTACTCGTAGTAGACAATCTGCCATAAACTAGGGGACAAGAGGGTTGTGGAGAATCATCAGACCAGTCTCCTTGGTTACACAAGCAGCACCAGGTAGACTGTGCTGAGGCTACGCCCACTCACCGACAGTGCCAGCTCAGCAAGCCTTAGGACACCAACCCCACCAGTGCACAGATGCCACTAGTGCTTGGAGGGGTTCCGAGTTCTAAAAGCAAACTGTTTCAAGTGACTACGTGCGCAGGTACAAACCTAACTGGCTTTGTCTTGAATTTGTCCACAATGTATTCATTCAAAAAATATCTGCTGAGCATAGGGATGTGGAACCAAGCCACATGCTGGGCATAGGGATGGAGACCTAAGACATGGCGTTGCTAGTGGACCTGACAGCTGAGGTAGTAGCTACAGTGGGCAGAAACTGCTGCTGTCCTGCATTGGGCACTGCATAGCAGGAGCAGCAGCTACCCTAAGCCAGGGAGGGGACACCAGAGCCAAATTCTGGAGGATGAGAGCTGTGGGCAGAAGGCCTGAGCAGGGGTCATGAAAGGTATCTCTTGGCAGACACAGTCTGATCAAAGGCCTGGATTTAAGAACGATGTTGTGGGTGAGGTGGGGGCAGTGGCCTGAACTGGCACTGGAGTCATCTTAGGGAGGCCTTGGGGAAAGTTGGGCTCCATCCACAGTCCACTTGCATTTGAACTTGTAAGGCAGAGTGGCATGAGCAGTCCATGATGTAAAAATAAAAATAGCTCTGCAGAAAACATACGTGGGGGTGGTGAGACTTGGAATCACTAAGCTGCTTCAGTGTTTGAAGTCTTGGTGCCCAAACTATTTGCACCTTCCAAACTGCAGGAGTTGACTGGCCCTGAACCACTGTCCTGTGAGAAAGAGGGCCACAGCACTTTGGGGCATACGTGGGGCAAGAACAGGGTTCTACTGTGCCCACAGCTTGTCCTCGTTTGATGCAGTAGGCACTGTGGCTCATTTCAGATGATGTGTCTAAGATGGCATTCCTGACCATGACCTTGCACCAGGGTGGAGCCACCCAGGTGTATGCGCTGACCCTGGACATGCAGCCTTCTCTGCTCAGCACCTACAGTGGAGACCGTCGCTTCTCTCGCTTTGGTGGAGTTCTGCACTTGAGTGACCTGGATAACGATGGCTTAGGTAAGAAAGGAACAGCGCATTTAGCAAGAATTAAGTCTCTGCCCGATGGACCAGATGGATAACCAGGCTCTGCCCTTGTGACTGACAGCCCAGTGGCCCAAGGGCCTGGACAGATTCTAATCAGATAAGTAATGGTCAGGCACAATGCTGAAGATTGCAACATGAGAACCACCTGTCATTACTGATGGGTGGCAAGAGGAAACAATGGCCTCAAAAGTTACTTTGTCAGGAGGACATCAGGGAAGACTAAGGGTGCACTAATTAATTATTTGTGGGAGGCTGGGTCAGGATCCAGTAGGAAAGGAGGATGAGAGAGAGGATCAAGGACAACCTTCTGCCAGTTCTTACTGTTTACAGATGAAATCATCCTGGCAGCCCCGCTGAGGATAACAGATGTAACCTCTGGGCTGCTTGGGGGAGAAGATGGACGGGTCTATATATACAATGGCAAACAGACCACCCTTGGTGACGTAACAGGCAAATGCAAATCATGGATAACTCCTTGCCCAGAAGAAAAGGTAACGTGTTCTGCAAAACTCCACGCCACGCTGGGAAAGCGTCACTACTAGCTGGAGCCCTGCTAACTCACGTTGACTGTGAAGCAGGGACAGGGAGGATGAGCGCTGTGGGCAGAAGTCTGGGGTCTGGGCAGTCATTTGTTGAGCTCTGTGTGACCCACAGCCTGCAGGCTGCCTGGCTTTGCTGTCATGTGGGTCCTGGTCACTGACTAGGAAGGTGCCCACAGGACCTGCTATCACCTGGGCCCCGTCATTGCCTGCCACTGTGTGGTAAGGGGCCCGCAGCAGAAGGAAGGAGGCAAGTGGTGGCCCCTGGAGTTTTACTGAACCTTTCAGCCTTTTGTTTACTCTTTTGTTCCTTTTCTCAGGTTGGTGTCCTTAAGTTATGTTTCCTGGACCTTAAACATTTGATCTTACTATTTTTTAAATTAACAAATTATTTTTTAACTGAAAAATTAAAGTTTCCTGTGAACATTTTAGAAAACACAAGAAAGTACAAAAAAGAAAATTAAAAATCATCTCTCTGGAATTGCACCCTGTAAAGCTAATGCCTGCTGCCCTTTAGAGCATATCCTTCTAGTATTTTTCTATAAATTTAATTCTATTTATTGTGGCATCAGCACTATATATATAATTTAATCCAAATAAAGCTATGAAGTTGCTATTATGCTGAATTATAAATGAAGAAACTGAAGATCACTGAGCCTTTTCAAGGTCATATTGCAAGATGGTAGAACAGGGACTTTACCACTTTTTAACTAAAACCATGATGATATACATGATTTTGTGCACATTGTAATCTGACTTTTTAACTGTTACAATATATGAAATAAGCATTCCTAATCCAAAAATTTGAAATGCTCCAAAATCTGAAACTTTGAGTGCTGATTTAAAGTAAAAATGGAAAATTCTACATAAAACTATTTTCATGCACAAAATTAGCTTGATGGTGATTTTATATAATATTCTATGTGTGTAAGGTATATATATAAAATATAAATGAATTTCATGTTTAGATTTGGGTCCCCTTCCCAAGATATGCAGATATTCCAAAATCTGAAAAAATTCAAAATCCAAAATGCTTCTGGTCTCAAGCATTATGGATAAAGGACTTTTTTTTTTTTTTTTTTTTTAGTTAAAGGGTCATGTTTATTTTCTTATGTAGTAGCTAGAAAGAAAAAGGTGTTTATCTGATATTCTATGCCAGCTTAATTAAAAATATATTTGCCAGCTGCCTACTATTTATCTATAAACCATAACTTAACCATTATTAAAGTGATGATTATTGGTCACTTCAGTAAATTTTCCCTGTTGTAAGTAATACAATGGCAAATATTCAGAAACATTTTTATACATTTGATTACTTTTTTGGAGCTAATATCCTATAAATGAAGTTTCTAGGGTCAAAGGGCATGCACATTCCTAAGGAGTATCTGGAAATGTTGAAATGCAAGCATAAGGTATATTGTAAAATTGTTTAAAAATCCACACAAATAGTAGCAATAGTACTAATAGCTCCTTTCCCCCCTTTTAAAAAAATCCTCCCAGGCCCAATATGTACTGATTTCTCCTGAGGTAAGTACCTCCTGAAGGACGGAAGAAAGAAAACTGCCAGAAAATGCCCTTTCCCCTTACTTCAACTGAGAAATACAGTGGAGTGCTTCAGATGCCCACTGTCAGTATGTCTTACAGGCAAGTTCAAGGTTTGGGAGCTCTCTGATGGCTGTGAGGTCAAAGGAGAAGGTAAGTGTATGGAATGCACTTCTCTGATGCTTATATCTGTTCTAAGGCCAGGATTTGGTGATCTTCAACAACTTTAGATTTTATTTTTATTTGAAAATTAGCACAAAGGTAGCACTCACATAATATCATTATGTTTTTGAATGAAAAGTTCCCCTTCTTACTCCTATTTTATCCCCTACGGCAGAGGCTGTTGGTATACTATAGCCCATGGGCCAAATATTCCACTGCCTGTTCTAGAGTAGCCATTAACTAAAATAGTCATTATGTGTTTAAATAGGTGAAAAATAATATTGTGACATGTGAAATTGATATGAAGTTAAAATCCATGCCCATGAAGTTTCACTGGAACTCAGCCATACTCATTCATCCATGGCTATGCTACAGTGGTAACTTCAGAGACTGATGTCTCACAAAGTCTAAATTATTTATTATCTGGCTTGTCACAGAAAATTTGCTGACGCTTGTCCTACTGGAAAACCATTGTTCATATTTTATTTTCTTCCAGACTTGCAGCTCTTAAGTGACTCTAGAGACAGACACATGCAGGGCCACTGTTTCATTTTTATGTACTGTTTGATGTCTTCCTAGAGAAGTACCTGAGCTACCTGCTCCTTTCCTGTTCTTAATAGCTACCTAGTATTTTGTTGTCTGAATTTATCATATTTCAGTTTTCCAGTTCAGATTCTCTGATATTTAGGTCATTTCTCTTTTGGTTTCTTGATTCTTGAATCTATATTTTCATATAACTGCAAATATTCTTTTAAGCAACAATCACTAAATGAAAGCGTGTATACTTTTAAAAATAGTAGATGTAGTAGATTCAAGAGTCTTACCTTAATTTATACCTCTAAACCACTAATTGCATGTGTATGATACTGTGTAGAGCTGTGCTAGACTATTAAATATAAGCAAAGTCTCTGGTTTTGAAAAATAACATATACATGAGAAATTGAATAAAATGCAAACTGGTGTAGGATTAAACACTGCAGAGCAGAGTGACCAGGAAGCATTAACTGGGAAGAAGGTCTGGGAGGCCTCAGACTTTAAGAACTTGGTAGGCTCTGAGCCAGGATCCTGCCCCCAAGGAGCATGGTGAAACCGCCCTCCAGTGGCCAGCACTGCAGGCTGGCTCACTTACAGCCATGCCTCTCAGCAAAGGTTCAGGCTGAGCACTACACAAACATGGATTAAGCTTATGGAAAGATTCTTGAAACAATACTTTATCATAAGCTTGGATTTTATTTAAAATTTAATGCATTTCATTAACACCATTAATAATTAGATATTAATTAATTCATGCATTTGATTAACTGGTAGCAACAAACCAGAATGCGGAGGCCTTAACACTTACCCAGGTGGTGCTGCCCGCATCTGTATTCTGAAACTTCTCAGGAGGTGCCAGAGCAGAACTCGGGGATGGACCGTGAGCACCAGAGGTGGACAAGAGAACCCGAGGCCTAGTCCCCAGGACCTTATAGTTAGGTAGCAGAATAAAACATGTCTATGAGACGTGGAGGTCAATATGACAACAAAAAGCCAGTCGAAGTGATGCCTATGCTGGCCGGGTCAGGGAAGGCCTGTGGGCCCCAACCTGCACTGGGAAGATGAGCAGATTCTGCCTTGAAGGCAACAGTTAGGGAGGATTTGATTCTATGAAGTGAACTGGCTGGACCAGGAAATGGGAAGGGGACAGACAAGAGCCAATGACAAGCACATGCAGTCAATCAGTAATCCTTAAATAAGAAAGGGAAGGAGAAGAAATTACTTTTTAGATGTTTTCCCTTTTAGCTGGAAGAGATATATGACATGCGGTAAAGCCTCAATACATCTTAGCCATCAATTCTCCATCCCATCACTAGTGTTTCAAAACTAAATTGATGAAAAACTCAGTGCTCTGACCAAAACATCTGTGCCACTGTTTGGTCACCCAAACCTCATTTACTGGCCTTGGTTCAGAATAATTTTGGCAATTTCTACAAATCAAATCTAACCTTTAATAATGAACATTTGTCATCACTGAAAATGTCTAAGAATCTGCAGCAGGTCTTGCAGGCAATTCTTAAAGGGGGGTTCTAAAATGTTCAAGCAGAGGGGTGATGTGTATATCACCAACCAAGGCAGCCCCTACACAAGGCCTTACTACTCCAGAGATGCTATCTACACTGGGCCACAGCTAGAATTATGGAATAAGCACGCGCCTTTCCATTATTCTTCATGTGCAAGAGGAGACTGGGTGAACTTCCTCAGCTATGGTTCAGAACCTACAGATCTGAGAAGTGGTTATCTAAATAAGGGGAAACGGGCTTTGCTGTAGAACTGGCCAGTAGCTTATTCATGTTTAGTTTCCAGAGCCAGGTGTCTGAACTTTAGGAGGAGCTTAGCAATGATCTGTCCATATTGTGTCCCTTACAGAACCAGCTTGTCATTGCTGCTGGAAGGAGTTCTCTGGGAGCCCGGCTTGCGGGGGCACTTCATGTCTACAGCCTCAGCTCAGATTAAAGATTTCACTCCATTTTCCTCCTCTGTCACTCCTCTCTTGTGTGGAATCATCTCCAGGGTGAGAGCTCTGGTGGACCAGTTGAAGTGGGCCAAGGTGGACCCCGATGGTGGGGTCCTGGGAGCAGAGCCGAGCACCAACAGCCAGGCCATCTGGAAACATGGAACAGTAAACCACGTGCCTCCACCAGAAGCGGTGAACCAGGAAGCACTCTAGCCGTGCACGCCGTGTCCTCAAGCTCACTTCCTTGGCACCTAAGCCTTTCTTCCTAGCTGACTGCCTATGCTCTGACTACCATACAGACTCCTTCCCCTTCCATTTGAACATCTAATGCCTGTAAAGGTTCTCCGTGGTTTTCTCTGAGGACAATCTCTACACAATTCCTCCTAAACAAAACAACCTCCCCACTCCACCCTGCAAACCCTTTTGTTAGTGGACAATTCCAATTAAAACAAATAGCATACAGGAAAAAAAGGAGGAGAAAAAGTACAGAGACGAGTACAGGTGTGAGGGATGACTCACACTCCCAAATTACTAGTGAGTTGGTCCTTTCCGAGCCCATTACATCCCATCCTACATATAGGACACATATAATGACTGCTTGATTTGTTTTCATAGGTGTCTTATTTAGAATGATTGCACATAAGGGGTTACTGAGGATTAATGCATTTTCCATGTTTTATATAGTGAAAGATCAACATAACAAAGGTTATGTTGTGCCCTCAAATGCTTTTGCAGATGGTTGTTCTGACAGGTGACAAGCCATGAATCTGCTAGTGTGAAATCAACGAGGGGCTTTGCTGTACTAGCCTGCTATGTTACACCATAGGACTAGAACAGAAAATAAGTCCAGCCTGAGCCAAAGGCTACTGTGAGGGACCACAAAGAAGGATGTGGGCCTTGGCTTCACTTGTCCTTGTGCTGTTCTTAATAGGGTGGATTTCCTCGTGAGTCCCGAGCATGGCACACACAAGGGAAAGGGCTAGTCCCAGGTGTTGCTATCTGTAAACAATAACTGTTTTGTGTTAATTGGTGGAGATGTTCTTCTGATAATGGTAAATGAGAAAGCAGGAGAAAATATACAAAAAGAGCCTTTCTCATCTCAGCTTCTCTGGAGACGGGAAGAAGAATCCCAATGGGAAGTCAGAAACCAAAGGAACAGCTGTGGCCAAGATGTGAGCAGAGGGCCGGTGAGCACAGGAAAGTGGGGCGAACGGGCATGCACCCAGGCACCTCTGGCCCGCACCTGGAGCCCCCTCATTTTTCTGAGTTGTGCTGGCTCCATGGCTTCCTATGGCACAGCAAAAAGCACACAGAAATAACATTTAGTTTGTTTGGCTAATAATCTGGCAGCTCAACCTCTTTGAATAATTTTTAATTAAAAGTAAGGTGATTTGTAGGGGACTGGAAATTGCTTATTCACTTTGAGCTGAGAGGTTTGAGTGTAGAACAAACTCAGATGACATCTGACACTACATTCAGGAAAAGTTTTTCTCAGTATTAGATCTTTTAAAGATGCATCTTTCTATTGCTATTATTATGTAAGTATCAGTGTTTTTGTGCTTCACTAAACGACTGCCTGTGTTTAAACACAGTGACTCTCTACCCTAAAGGATCTATTTTTCTCAATGTCTGAACACAGAACAGATAGTAAGCACCAGGTGAAGAAGGTTAAAAATCTTTAAAGATGGAAGCACATTTTTCAAGGTTAGAGAACATTTAGCCAATTAACCTCATTGTCAAAAACTATATAAATACCTACTGTTGAAGGTCAACCTGAATGTCAAATTTGTCAAAAACTTGGCCCTTGGAAAAAAAATTGTCAGTAACGTATCATCCTAAATAGGTAGATTGAATTTTCATCCCACTATTAACTGTAGTTGAATGCATCAACTCTGAAATGCTTGGTAACCAAAATAGAAATACCCTGTACAGGTCTCATTCACACAAATCAGCTTAATACAATTATTTTTATTTCACGATATCAGAAGAATTTACATATTTACATTTCCTATCTTCATCTGTAACAACTTTCATCAGTTTCAAGATTGGAATTGTTTTTATGCCTTTGTATCACAGATCCAAGGGTAAAATAATCTGAGGTGAGCTTGGGAGCAAAACTCAGGTCTGAGTCCCTACTCCATGCACCATCCATTAGATCACTTTTGTAGCTATTACTAAAGTAATGAAAGTTGATTCCAAGTGTGATGTTGGTCTTACAGTGCCAAAGAAAGGAAACCGCATTCCATTCTTGTACTAACTCACCAAATCAGCTTTCTAACGTGTTATTTCAGTCGCTGCTTATTAAGTATCAAACAAGGCTCAATAGCACCTTGAAAGGCCACAAAGACAGTCTGAGTATCAGACCTTGTGCTGCTTCCCTCCTCACATAACTCAGTGTTTCGTATTTTATCACTTTTACATGCTCCATTTATTTTAGTTCAAAATGTAAAATCGGTGATCCTCGCTCTTTTTCAGCAGTTTTTATTTTTCATGAGGACTAGTAATGTGAGAAGCATCCTACAGTCCCCAAAGCATAGCCATCCGACGTTGAACTCACACCTGATCTAACCACCTTCAAGAATTTTATAAACCTTAGTACTTCCTTTATCAGACTTATGAGGTAATTATATTTCCCCTTTTATTCATGGGACATAACTAATTAAAAAATTGTCTTATCCAAGTTTATAAATTCAGTAACGCTACAAGGAAAAATGGTCCTATGCATGATCTTGGTAAAATCACACTTTGTCCTCTGGGATTCCAATTCTTTATATATTGCAGTTAAGGTAAGTTACCTATTTACAGTGATAAGACCAAAACAAAAAACCCCACAAAGTTTTGAGGTGTGCCAAAGAAGAGTGCCCTGTGAAATCCAACTATTGCCAAAGGGTTTGTAATACCAGAGGTTCAGCATCCACACCATGAGGGGTCCTCCTGACCCACAGTGAGGTGCACCGTGGGCCCTGCAGGGCCCCAAGACCAGCCCTGCCTATTTCCTGCCACAGGTTCTTTCTCCAGCTTCCTCGACCACCCACAGGAGTGGGGGAAATCTATTTTCTTTCAAATCAACTATTGGAATAACATTTTTACTGCCATCACCAAACCACCTGGTAAAGGGCCCCTTAAACTTCCTCACACAGGGCAACACTGGGGTAATTGGGCATCCTCAACATCAGGGTGGGCATGCTGGCACTTTTGTTACTAGTACACTTGCAGTATAAGAGCTGCTCTGGCCACTGCTCTGGAGGCACATTTTCACTGTAGCATTCTATCATCCAACTGCAGTGAACCCTCAGCAAACACAAAACAGCAGAGGAGATGTTAAGTAGGACAGCAGCTCTCAGAGTTATATTAGCCATATCTTTTAAAGCCAGACTTCCGACTGTAGAAATTAAAAGTACCAGAATTCTAACATTTACCTTCCTCTTGACTTAGGAATCCTATCTGTTAACTTTTGAGGTGCAGGCATATTGATTGGGTAAGCTATATATGTTTTCATTTTGTGGGGAGGTGGTCTAAACAGTAACAGAATGAAAACACTTCCTTTCAACTTCCAAAAGTTCTGTTTATAGCCAAACAAACAAAAAGTTTCAGGGGTTGAAAAAGTGAAATCTTACTTGGAATCCACATAATAGTGATATTAAATTTTTAAAATATGCCTTACACCTGTAAAAGGGACAAACACAATATAAGGTTATGCCAATGATCGACTTTAAAGCACAAACGTCCAGAGTTTGTTTTAGGGTTAACATGTATTAAACTGGCTTTTCAGCCCCCTGAGTCAGGAAATTCACAGGTCCATGATCCCTGTACCAAGAACTGCAGCTATGTGATCTCAGTATGGGTTTATCAAGTGCCTAGGCTTCATAGTATGTATAAATTAAATGCACATAACAGTCTATTCTTATCTATAAAAACTATTTGTAGGAAACAGAATTTTGCCCTTTTAGAAAACAAGTACTTCTTTACTGAGAATTCTACATGTGCCTGTCATAGTTTAAATATCAAATTTTTTCAAGTACATGACTCTATAAAAACAAAGTAATAGTAGTATTAGAAATATAAAAAACATTTAGCATGCACCAGGTTGTTGCTAACGATCTGTCAGGACAGTCCTGTTGGATCCAAGTCCCTCTGGCCTGAGGCTGTGCTTCAGTTCCATCCTTCTATCTGCCAGAAAGGGCTTTTTAGGTAAAGAGGCCATCTAAATAAAGCAGGAAATTTGACTTTAATTCATGTCTTTCTTAAAAGCCTCTAGTAAAATCCTGTAGAAAGGAAGACTGTAAGCCTGTATCAGTATCTAAGGTCCTTATTCCAGTGGTGTCATCTTCAACCCAGATGAAAAACAGGAGGTAACTGTTATAGCTTTTCTTAAAATGAGAATACTGTCTTCTATATTTTAATTTGGTTATGACAAAACCTTAAGCAAGAATTTCATTACTCTAAATGTATAGTGCTGGTCAGTGTTCTACAAAAAAAGCCACAACATTTCTTTCTTATTGTGCCAGGCACCATACTAAACATCCCCTCATTGAGTCCTCCCAATGACCCTTTGAAGCAGGTAGTATTGACTTAATCGATGGATGGAGACACTGAGAGAGGTCTAAATAAATTAAGTAACTTTGTGGCCTCACAAAGCCATCAGGCTTAGGCCCAGGTTATGTGATTGCAGAGCCCATGATCATCTCTGAAATACTGCTGTGAACCAGACCCTTCATACCATGGGAGGCAAAGGAGCTTCTAGTTGTCGTCCAAGGAATGAGAGCAAACGCCTCCAGATAAGTCCACTTCCCAGAAACATGATTCCTGTAATCAGCCAGAACACTCTGTGGTCCTAAAAGAGAAGGAGCTCATCTCAATCACAGAAGGCTAGGTTCCTTGGAGATAAAACTTCACAATTATTGCCTAGAGTTTAATGGCAGCCTTCTGTTACTCATGCAGCTGTTTCCTGTAGAAAGGAAGAAGTACCTGGACACACCAGAGATCAGGAATGGAGACAACGGAGCAAAAGACCATCCAAGAGGACTTAGATGTTTTTAAGTCATCTATAAGCAAGCATAGCTGCTTTGTCTCTTCTAGTCTTCATTTGTCCCACACACAAATCTACACACTGATAATCAGAGGACATACAACTAGTGTTCAACTGACAGCCACAGCTGCCCAAACTGAGCTGGGATGCCATAGCACCCCAGGATATTTTAAGCTTTTAAGGGAAATAAGCAAAAACAAATTGTCAAAATAGTAAGTGAAATGTGAGGTCCAGTGATGCTATGGAAAAACAGACAGCATGAACCAAAGCAGTTCGGGGACCTCGCAGCGCAGCCGACGATGCCTTGTCAGAATTCGCTCTCGCAGTGCAGCAGCACACTGTCAGGTCACGTACGTACCAAGGTGAGAATTTACTCTCTCACAGGAAAGAACCTCGAAGGCCGAGCCAGTGGTGGGTCACCAACCACGGCTTGGTTAGCTACAAGGATCGAGAGCTTCATGGGAGTCTGTGAAGAAATCTGTCAGTTATTACTGATGGGAACTCATATCCTTTACTGAGCAGAAATCTGCCTTTTAGGATTTAACATGAAGTTAGATGTCAGAAACGGGCAATTAGGAAGGTAAGTATTAACTGCTTTTTTTTGTACCAGGGATTAAACTCAGGGTCACTGGACCACTGAGCCCCATTCCCAGCCCTTTTTTGTATTTTATTTAGAGACAGGGTCTTATGTTTTGCTTTTTGCGGAGGCTGGCTTTGAACTTGCTATCCTCCTACTTCAGCCTCCCGAGCCACTGGGATTATAGGCATGTGCCACTGCACCCAGTGTTAACTGTTTTTTGATGGTGAAAACATTCCCAGTTGTCTAAACTGAGGACCCTATTTTACTAAACAAAGATTCCGTTTAAATGAGATTTAATATATACAGCTTACTATTATTTTTCACTTCAGATTAGTTCTTTAGCCCCTAAACCAAAGGTCTGGAAATGGCAAAATGTGGCAAAAGTGAGAGGTAAGCTAGCCAAACTCAAAACTCCATGTGCTATTACACATACACACAGGGCAATGTGAGACCTCTTGAAGTCAAGAAAAGGGACATGCTTCTGGAACTGGAGATTTTCTGTTTGGGAGTGCCCTGCATACTGAGGGTATGTGCCTTCACATCCAGTGTCCAATGTGCCATCACTTTACTCTTGTATGCCCTTCAACTCCTGGACTCCTCAGTCTACTTCACTTAGAAATAGCTACAGAACATCTGGATGTGCCAGAGGCCAAAAAAAGCACTAAGAACAGATGGGGATGTGTACTCAGAAGTACTCAGAAGCCAGATGAAAGTACTCAGAAGTACTCAGAAGCCAGATGAAAGACATGATTTGAACACCACAATAATAGTAACATAACTGACCAAAATAAGACCCCATGAATATATATGTTGATATATGTGAAAAGGAGGTGGGTAGGAGAGAAGGGAATCCTATATCACGCTGTGCCAACTGATACTCCCAAGAATGAGGGAATTTGGTAATCATCACAGTAATATCTGACTCAGGCACAAATCAATTTTGGGCCACTTAGTAGATGGCAAGACTCGAGGGTGAGGTCTGCAGATGTGGCTCGGTGGTGGAGCACCTGCCTAGATCGCACGAAGCCTTGGGTAAAAGAGTGTGAAAATCCCAAGAAAACAGGGTTTTTTACACGGTCTCACAGTATATCCCTATAGGACACAATTTCAAAGAGATAAAGGAAAGTTGTCTGCATAAGCAGACATTAAGGGCCCCAAAATTGACTGGTATTTTTCTTGAATGTCAAGGCCATGAGAGAGAAGGAAAAACCTGTAGACTGAAGAGGGAGGAGATATGACAACTCTATGCAGCATGTGACCTAAGGTCTGGTTTGTGGTAAAGAGCGATATGGAAGTCAGTGGCAAAGTCCAAACAGGGCCTGGAGATCAGAAACCATTCCAGGTCAGCAGGGGAGCACTTGTGTAGTAGGTATGAGGTCATGGGTTGGTTCCCAGTACTGCCACAGAAAAAAAGAAAATGAAGTACATTTCTAGAAATGGATGAAAATGTGACAAAACGCTGACATGGAAAGAACATGGTCCGAGGGTATGTGGGGATTCTTGGACTATTCTTGGAATTTTTCTGTAAGTCTGAAATTATGTCATAAAATTCTCTTCACAGCAGGGCACAGGAGGCTGAGGCAGGAGGATTGTGAGTTCAGAGTCAGCCTCAGCAAGGCCCTAAGCAACTCAGAGAGACCCTGTCTCAAAAAACAAAAACAAAAACAAAAAAAACGGTAGAGATGTGGCTCATGGCTAAGTGCCCTGGTTCAGTCAATCCCCGGCACCCCACAAAACATAATTTCTCTTAGATTCACTATTGCAAATGTTAATGCTGACTGGATAGGAAGCAAAGACACATCCACGGATTAATGAATATTTTCATTATTCCTCAGGAAACGCAAAGATGTGATTTGTACTTCTGATGAAGTACCTAAGTCTTGTTCACCCGGCTACTTCCCAAGCCCAAGTCACTACCCACCACTCACATCTCATGGGTTGCTCTGTTGCTTTGTCTCTAGGGTTGCATAGGAAGGATTTTTTTTTTTTTTTTTTTGTCAGTGGGTGGAGGACAGGAGATAGGGTTTCATTATGTTGCTGGGGTCACCCTCAATCCTGGACTCAAACAATGCTTCTGAGTAGCTGGGATTACAGGTGTGTGTCACCATGCGTGATTTAAAAAGGAGTTAACAAAACCAAAATAAGCCCTTTTCTTTTTAAATAATATTATTCTTTCACTTAATGCTTAACAAATGTATTGCATTTCCTTTTATGTTTCAAATTTCACCAAAGAGAGCATAAAAATGGCACTGTTAGCTATACCTCAGGAGCTTAAAGGTCTTTTGCAGACTCTGAGCAAGCAACTGCACATCTG
Source organism: Marmota marmota marmota (assembly GCF_001458135.2). Classification (NCBI taxonomy): domain Eukaryota; kingdom Metazoa; phylum Chordata; class Mammalia; order Rodentia; family Sciuridae; genus Marmota; species Marmota marmota. The sequence continues at coordinate 18,337,146 of NW_025999913.1, read as the reverse complement.
AGGAAAGTGACAGAAAGGAAAGAACCGGCTGGGGGTGTATCTGGAAGGCAAGGTTGGGGTGCAGTCAGTGCAGTGATGCCCAAGTTAACTATGCAAAAAAGGTGGCAGGTATGGAGGCAGCAGGAAAAGCGACACTGAGGAGAGTGGCTGCAGACACAGGAGCCCACAGGCAAAGCCCCACAGACCAAGGCTCTGGGCGTTTCACTGTGAAGCCAATCAAAAGTGATCTCTTTTATGCAGAAGAGTGACATAATCAGGTTATCTTTTAAAAAAACCACTTTTTGAAAACACAGTGGTCCTCATGAGATGATGTGGACTGGACTAGGGTGACAGCAGACCCTTAGGCTAATTAGGACACAGACTCAAACACCAGTGTACGCCAACTGCACGTTCAGATCACTGCTAGACATCTACACAACGTTCTCTGAAACACAAAGCTGTTGTGACATGAGCAGCTTTGGGAGTTCTGTGCTCTGTTAATAAGGAAAGCCAAATCTTTGGGCTGGAACCTTAATTCTGTTATTTTCTAGTTCAGTATCCTTGGGAAAATTACTTAAGATTTTCTGAGCATGTTTCTTCATCTACAAAAGAGGAATAATAAATCTATTTTCACAGAGTTGTGATGATTGAGCCAAATAAGCAGACTTCCAGGTACATTACCAGACATGTATGAATGAAAAACAAACTCCTTAACACAGCCTCATGGTATCATACCATTAGCCAATCTTCTCCATATGAAGTTAGGTGTTTTGGGAAACAAAGTGTAAAACAGACTATATTTACACTTATGCAGTAATAGAATTCAGATAGTATTGTTAGATCCTAAGTGAGTTTATATTTATTTTACTATGGGAGTATACAAGTTAGGCTTAAAACTAAAAACTCATCTTCAAAACAGTAAAAATAATCCCTAAAATATTGAAACTTTATCTTCTTACCTCCTCAAGGGAAGATTCCAGATTCATTCCAAAAGCAACTCCCATTAGTCCAAAGAGTGAGACAGAGAAGGTTCCCATGGTCAACTGCAGGTTCAACCTCATCATCACATTGCGGTGGCTAGAGGGGAGGACACCAACCAGAAGAGCTCACCAACTAGATAGCAGATTCACTACATAGTCTAACAAAGACTCCGTGTATTAAATCTGTACTGCTAAACAAAGCAAAAACCCCTACTTCTGTTCAGTGGTTACAGATGATTGGTATAATTCCTTCCAAAATTACATTTCCTTAAAATCTTTATTACTTTATAAAAATTTTACAAATACTTGTTTCATATAATGCTTTCTTACCTGTCCAGATTGATGAAAATAATACTCTGTGAGTCATCAATCAGTACTCTCAGTTCCCGAGCTGCATTGGAAAGATCTTCAGCTAATCGGTGGTAGTTTTCCAAGAGCAATTCCATCTCTTCTGCATGGTCAATCCCGGTACTGCTCTTCTCACTTGAATTTAAAAAGTTAACATAATTAACATGCCCTCAATGTACATCACACATTTAGTACCCAAAAGTACTAGTTAACTTCACAATATTCCATGACCCCCATCCAACAGACTCCTTCAAGTATGTGAAATCAGAGGAAAATTCAAATGTAAAATGATGATGAATTAGTGCATATCTAAAACCACCATCAGGTAAAACCAAAATTAAAAATGAACATAAACAGCATTTTCTTTCCAAGGTGAACATGTCATTTTCATATCTGAAGAAATGTTTCTGAATGCTACTAATACATCATTATTTTCCTTTATATATATAACCTCCACTAAGAAAATTTAAATAATATATTTAAATTTTTAAGCATTTTAGAGATGAATAAACCAGAGCAAAGCAAGAAAGAGTGTGTTCAAGCTCCTGCTACTATGTTAAAGGTTATCTACAAACACCATACAGCTCTTAGTATCTCGTTAGAATGTAAACAGCTAATTTCTCAAAATGCTTAACAAAATCTGTACAAATCATGGAAACTACATATATTATAAAGATGTCTGTATTCATTCCTGATACTATTCTACAAATAACAAACTATTTGGGGTATTTAAAAAAAAAATATTCAACTTTCAGTAGATGCGTGTGCCAACTTTCATCTCTTGAGGATGAAGGTAACTATGTGTTTAGATTCACCTTGGCTCAGCAATGTTAGGGCACAGTACTGCACAGGTAAAAAGTGAATCAACTCAGGATGAAAAATGGCTCTATTCTGGTGCTGGGGCTATAGTTCAGTGGCAGAGCGCTTGCCTAGCCATGTGTGAGGCACTGGGTTTGATATCACTGCATAAAAATAAATAAATAAATAAATAAATAAATAAATACATAAATAAATAAATGCATGCTGTCCATCTATAACTACGAAAAAAGGGGGGGGGCTGTATTCTCTACTTTATGAGCCCTAGAAGTCAGAGGTTCACCCTGCAGAATAAATAACCAAACAGGACCATACTCACAAGACCTGTGGGTCACTCCACTTCGTCAGACAGAGCTCTTCTAGCAGCTCCTCGTCATCCAAGATCTCCAAAACTGACTCCTTGAAAATCTTGATATCTGTTTCTAACTCTGACAGACTGTAGGAACAGTTACACAGAAACAATCAAAAGCATTAACTTGTAGCCTTCCGCTGAAAGAATGGTACCTTCTCGGGGCATATTATCAAGTTCATCTACCTATCACTCATAAATAGCAACTTGTTAAAAAAAATACAATAATTATTATGTAAGAATTTATTATTATGCCTGCAACTTGGCGAGACACTGTCTCAAAAATTAAAAAGGGCCAGGCGCAGAGACGCACATCTGTAATCCCAGCAGCTTAGGAGGTTGACACAGGAAGATCCCAAGTTCAAAGCCAGACTCAGTAAAAAGCGAGATGCTAAACAACTTAGTGAGACCCTGTCCCTGAATAAAATACAAAATAGGGCTGAGGATGTGGCTCAGTGTCCGAGTGCTCCTGAGTTCAATCCCTGGTAATCCCCACCCCCCCCACAAAGGGGGTTGAGGGTATAGCTCAGTGGTAGAATACCCACCCAGTGGGTTTAATCCCTGGGTTCAATCCTCACTATCACAAACAAGATTTCTGGTTTGAGAATTTATTATTATTATTTTGGATACAATACCTTTATTTTATTTGTTTAAAAGACTATTTACTCTTTGTGTACGTATGTTGCTGGGGATGGAACCCAGGGACATGCCTGCTGGACAAGCATTCAGCCATGAGCTATACCCCCAGCTCCAGATTATTTACTCTTAACTGATAAAAACACTTCAACATTTTTGAACAAAAACTCCTAATGAATGAGAAATGTTAACAATTTCTTTTGTCATCATCTTTTTTTTTTTTTTAAGTGCTAGGGATTACACTAAGACCTTGATTATCCAAGGAATTTTCTACCATTGAGCCACATCCCTAGGCCTTAACTATTAATTCTTTTGAAGGAGTTTAGGGAGTACAAATCTGAGAGCATGTTTATTCAATCTGTGATACAAATTAAATTCTAGAATGCATTACGAATTTTTTAATAAAGAACACGAACCATGGAGGGAGAGAGAACTGGATCTGAATTTAGATCTGTCGTTTACTAATTATGTAAGTTTACATGAATTACAGACAAGCCTTATAGAGTGTTTCAAGCAAAATACCTTTTCCATAAACATTAAAGCTCAACTTTCCAGCTGTGCTACTCTGTTTTAGAAAAAAGTTGTGAAAACATATGATTTTAATAATAACCAAACCCAAATATAGGAATGAAGATAATATGATTAAATCATAAAGTAAAAGAGTCATTATCATTAACAAGACTACTTGGTATTTTTAAAACAAGAATTATGCCAGGCATAGTGGGGCACGCCTGTAATCCCAGCAGCTCGGGAGGCTGAGGCAGAAGGATTAAGAGTTTAAAACCAGACTCAGCAACTTAGTGAGACTCTGTCTCAAAAATTAAAAAAAAAAAAAAAAAAGGCTGGGGATGTGGCTCAGTGGTTAAGTGCCTCTAGGTTCAATCCCTGGCACCTAAATAAATAAATAAATAAATAAATAAATAAATAAATCCCACACTGATTCTGCATGTAAGTTTATGCTGACAATTCATTGCTACAACTTCTGAGAGAAGTTGAAGACATTCATCACTAGCTCCCAACTTGATAAACCACCAGACTTACCTTTTGCCATTCTGCAGTAAGATATGCAGTTTGCTTCTGTCTACAGAAGAATGTCTGGGGTCCACTAAAGCTTCCAATGTTTCAAGGATCAGTGGCTGCAAGACGCTAAGCTTCCCCTGAAGGGTGTTGATCTAGATAACAACATGACCTTTCATAAGAATTAAAACAACCTTTTTAGAATACTTAGGGTCAGTGAATCCTCTGATTAAATACAGAAACTTGTAATATCTAGAAATGCTGATAATGCTTCAGAACATGGCCAATGCTGGAATGCCTATTACAGACAATTAAAAAATGATCTCCTGGATTAAAAGAATTATGCATGATGTCATCATTAGGCTCAAATTTGGTTGACAGGGAATTAACTCAGAGAATCCCCGTACAGACAATTATGAGAGGACTGAGGTATTGATTAAAAGGAAACTGGCCATTTCAAGGTGAAAATGCAAAATTTACAGTTGGTAAATAATACCTATTTCTTTGTAAACGGAATACAGCTCAAAATTCTAATAAAAAATATTCTCTTGAGAACCATAACTTATCTTGGACTTTAAAAAACATAATAAATAAATCATAAATCAGTGAAAAGTCAAAAGTATACTTTTCTTATTCAGGGTAACACCAGCATATTTTATAGTCAGCAGTAATGCACTGATAAAGCTATACTAGTTAAACAACTGAAATATTTCTAAACCAGTTGGCAAACAGAACAATACTAACCGATTTAAGTGACAAAATTAACAATATAAATTCTAATATTCACTGTTTATGCCAGAGGCACAATTACTTCAAGACTGACCTCTTCTGATCTCAGTCAGAAAGTGGAGTCCATCCAGGGTGCCTGCTGCAGTGCCTTGGTTATTCTGTGTATGGAAGAGCTACTTCCAGTTTCAAAAGACTGAGTGGGAAGGAGGCTCCGGACAGCCAGATTTAGGCAGATCTAATGTTTTAGTATCCACAGACATACCAAATCCTCTGCCCAGCAAAGTTTGGGAAGCTGCCCAGGGTCACAGTCCAGGTGTCTGTGAGGCTTATCTGGTCCTGGTATGTAACAGTCCCTCGGGAGGGTTTGGGTAACTTTCCTTTATTTGAAAACTTATTCCTTGTGGGGGATGGCTGGCCTTGCTTATTGTGTAGTGTTCTTTCAGAAGGAAATCCTCCTGGCACCCCATGTAATGGCAGGAAGAATATATATCCCAGCGGATACCGTGAGCACCCTAATCTCCCCATGGCGGCTGCCTGTGTAGCCTATCAATGGCCACTGTTTGTTCCTACTTCTGTTGCCTCTTTTTAACCCCAGCAGGGAATGCAGTAATCTATTCCCTCGGCAGAGCAAAGCAGAAGAGAAGGGTACAGGTGGAGGCCAGGAAAACAGTGAACCACTCTTGTTCAGAGCCTGCCAGGTTCAGTCCCAGTGCTATCAGGGAAGAGGGTTTGTGAGGAGTGGAATATTGCTCCCCAGGGCCTGCCAGGATCCCCAGACACATTGTGACCATCAGTTTAATGAGGGATCATTTGAATAATTTTGTGTGGGTCCTCTGGCAATCTAGGTCTCAAACAGAGGCATCATGTAGCTCCTTTAAGGACTGTACAAATAAATGAAAGAATGATCTAATGAATGATGTAATAGTCATCATGTGTAAACACTTTTATAATATATAGTTTAATCCAGAGAAAAAATGGAATACATTTAAAATCTGACATCTTAATTTTTCAGCCCATAATAGAGTTATGTCCTATATCTAGAGTCCTAAAGCTTCAATACTTTCTCCACTCAGGACCCTTAGAAATGCTGGTGGTCTAGGAGGAGGATGTAGTTAGCAAAGTGCCACCGAAACAACACCAACCTGCCTGTTCATCCAGCACGTGACACCCAAACTCAAGAGCTTAATATAACAGGCTTACCCAATATTGCAGGAGTGCTTCTATGGCTCTGAACTCAAAAGGTAAAGGGTATGTGACAAGTTGACCTTCTCCAGCCAGTTGTGATGGGAGTTCCCGGAACAGCCATCGCTCCAAGTTTAAATTACGATAATCTAATATCAGAAGGCACTCTGGAGTTATCACAGCTTTTAAATACTGTTAAAAAGAAAACCAGCGAATATATGTATATATACACACATATATACACATTCATATACATGCAAATTATAGAGCTATAGGAAAAAAAATTCATGAAAGTGTTAACATTTTAATAATTTTGGATTAAAAGTAAACCAAATCAGTGTTCATTTGGCTTGTTAAAGAAAAAAAAAAATCAAGGCATATTTTTAATAGGCAGGAAACCTAAATATATATGGAAGTCTTGATGCCTCTAACTCATTCTCAATAGAGCTGGAATTACTCAAATTATATATTTACTAAGACTTCCAGGACAATCATGAGGAAAATAGGGAATAAAAGGAAAGGTTTTCTTAAAAGTCAGGAATTGAGTAGATTTTTAGAAAACACCTAGTTTCATCATAAGTAGTTTGGCTCAAGTAGAAAAGTTTCCTTTTAAAAACAGCATATTAAGTGAATTTGAAATTACAAAGATAAAACACAGCCTTTCTGTCCTGATTTAGAATAGTACGAAGTTAGACATTTTTCTAAAGAGAGGCTGGCATCTTTTATGTAAAGAGCAGAGGCAGCTGTGACACCTATATTATTAACATAGAAATTATGGATTTTTTTAACCTTTTTTCTCATCATTTTATTATAACAATTTTTGTACAAGAAGTTGAAAGGCAACACCATATATCTACCATTTACATTATACAATTAACATTCTGCTAAATTTGCTTTATCACATACCTGTCTATCTCTCCATCAAAGACAGACTGTTTTGAAGGATGCTAGCTACTGATACCAAGAATGAAGAATGTTTTCTGGAGAAAAATCACTTGGGAGAAGACTGTTTCCATTGTCATTATTTTGATTAATTCTAGACAAATGGACAAAAATCTGCCATCAAAAACATTTTGCAGAAAGCAAGCCCATGCCCACTGTAGGGCCAATACCACAGAAACCTGCTGTCTCCTCCTCTTTCAGAACTCTCATCTTGCGCCCACCAAAATAACTGATAATGGTGTTAATGCTGCATTACTAAGAAAAGTCAATGTATTTTGTGTGATCTAAGTAGACAAGGAAAGATACAATCAATGTATTTTAAAAAGCTTTCAATAAAAATTTAAATTATGGGATCAAAATTTAACATATACAGGGGCTGGGATTGTGGCTCAGCGGTGGAGCGCTTGCCTCGCACGGGCGGGACCTGGGTTCGATCCTCAGCACCACATAAAAATAAAGGCATTGTGTTGTGTCCATCTACACCTAAAATATAAATATTAAAAAAAATTTAACATATTTCTGGGCTATCTGGAAAAGTAGAATATGTTCTTGGTAGCTAAGTATATACTATCATTACACATGACAGGATAGAAGTGAAAAAATACATTATAAATCAAGGTTCTTTTTCTTAAAATTTTAGAAAGTAGGGATGGAGACATAGCTCAGTGGTAGAATGCTTGCCTAGCACGTCTGAGGCACTGGGTATGATTCTTAGTACCACATAAAAATAATAAAATAAGGTATATATGTGTGTGTGTGTATATACATATATATATATATATATGTATGTATATATATATATGTATGTATATATGTGTGTATATATATGTGTGTATGTATATATGTATGTATATATGTGTGTGTATAATATCCAGTATATACACACACACACACACACATATATATATTTACAAAGTAGAAACTAAATTTGAACAAGAATAAAAATCAGAATTTTTCCAACATAGAACAGTGTTATGCCTGTTGTGCATATGAATCAATCTATGCAAAATGAATGCTTCTTTTAATGTATTAAATTTTAAAACAGCCTATATTCCACATAGATATTTTAATCCTAGGAGGACTTTAACCTAGATGGCTCGGCATAACTTAATAAGACTGCAGAGAATGGTAATGAGAGGAAATCCTTTACCTCCATTCTCATGATGATCCTATTGTTTCTGGTTGTGATGCTCATCACATGCTGAAATCTCAAATCTCTGGCTTGAAGACCTAACTCTTGGTATAATTCAGTTTTCTTCCTTTCTATAAAAGTGAAGAGTGGGTTAAACTAACAAATTGAAGAGTTTAGATGTCATGTCAAGGCCCCTCCCTCATCCTCAGCACCATTAAGACAACTCTCCACTTCAACCAGAAACAAAAGCTAAAACAAAGTCTTTGTAATAACCATTTTTAACCTCAAAAATATACCAACCCTACCCTGACGCATCCTGGCAGATGGCACCACTGGTGGAGGAAAGTTAAAGGAGCCAAGAAGCTTCGCACATGTAACCAAGAGTGATCTCTGAGGAATCTCAGCTGAGTAGATAGGAACAAGGGCAGTTTTGACCAACTTGGTCCTAAACACCTGGCAGCCTGAGCACAGTCCTACATGGATATTTAAAAGGAAAAACAATGTTTGCTTGCTTTTTAATGTAATTTATGATGTACTCTTATGTCAGCTCTATCAAAGGTAAGTAAAGCTGGAGGCGAAGAAGGATTCTTGTGTGTGAGTGCTTTATAATAATGATCACAAAGGACTGTGAAGTCACAAGCTTGTCCTGAGTTAATTTGAGTCTGATCTCATAAACCTACACATCTTCCTATCCTTCTCATTGATAAACTTGATCTGTTTTCCACTGATATGACTGAGTTACTATCTTCATGGTTTTCAGAGACTGGCTGAAATACTAATTGCTTTTGTGTTAATTGTTCACAAAAAATTAATGCATTGCTGTTTTGTTTACTGTTGTCTTAGCATGATCCCTGCCCTACGTGGGCCTTGTCTAGTCATCTGTGGACCTATGAACTGCCCTATTGCTGAACACCCTAACTGTCCACTCTCCACCTGACAGAGAACAAGAATTTTGGATTACTTCCCCTAACTTCACCCTCATAGGAATGAAGGAATCCAGACCTTGGGGATGGGACTAGAAGATCTTAGAAATGATTATCTCCCAAATGAACACCAGATTCTCATTCACTGATTTAAAAAGTGATTTGGAAGAAAATACTCACCAAAAGAAGTTACATTTCCCATTTGGTCAAATTTTGTCTGTAGATCATAAAAAACATCATGTTATTTTTTCTCAAATTAGAATACTATTGATGGCGTTAATATCTCCAAAATATTTAAAAAGTTATAAACCATAACTGATTTCCTCTGCATTAAACAACAGTAATAAGAGTTAAAAGAACGTCACCCTCTTACTTTGCTGGGACAAACTTGACCTTGGATTGACTCTCTTGGGTCCTCTAAAAATCTGATAAAGAAGCATCAGCTGTGTCACTGGAACAGTGACCACCAACTTTGGCCACCAACTGCAGAGACACTGCACTGGGAAAACTAGAAATGCACTCCAGGTGGAAGGCCAGAGCTCTGTCCCTGCCTGAGAGTGGTGGCTCTTGTGTCTGGTTATGTTCCCTCTGGAGAGGATTATAAGAAATATTAGCACTGAGGGGCAAGCAGATTCCAGGGTGTATCTCACACCCTCCTTTGAGAATTTCATTTCTTACATCCCAGCTGTCAATTAGCAGGCAGGAAGAGTCTCCAGATGGCTATAAGGACTTTTGAGGAAAGACCACTTGATGTTTCCCTACTTTTTTCTCCCACTTTCTTCTTTTTTGTGTTTGGTGGTATTGGGAATTAAATCCAAGGCCTTGAGCAAGCCAGGCAAGTGTCATACTGCTGAATTATATTCCTAGCCCTTTTAAATTGTATTTTGCGACAGGGTCTCATTAAGTTGCTCAGGCTGGCCTCAAACTCCTGAATAGATGGGATCACACGTGTGCACCACCTTGCCCAGACTTATGTATCTTTGTTCATCATTTTTTCTTTTTTGTACCAGTGATTGAACCCAGGGGTACTTAACCACTGAGCCACATTCCTAACCCTTTTTTAATATTTTATTTAAAGACAGAGTCTCACTGAATTGCTAAAGGCCTCGCTGAATTACTGAGGCTGGTTTAAATTTGCCGTCCTCCTGCCTTAGCCTTCTGAGCTGCTGGGATTACAGGCGTGTACCATGGTACCTGGCTGTTTCTTGTCTTTTATACTTTTCATTAGCTTGGTACCAAGTATGCCTGTCTCATGAATCTAAATGTATACTTGAGATTCAGAAGTTTCTCTGATAGGCACTGTGGAATCAATAAAGATGTACAGAAAAGGCCTCTTCAGATAATTTGAAAAAAACACGATGCAAAAAATTCATTCATTTCCTGTAAAGTAGAGGAATATTCTTCTGTAATGCTTATCAACAGTTAGTTTGAAATTGTCAAATAATAATTAATTTGTGTGCTGGGCTCTACTGTTTACTATGAAAGACACACTGAGAAAAATATACTCTAAATTATTGTAGTAGGTACAACACAGATCTTGGGTTACTGCTTTGGAAACATATGCATACTATTAGGAAGAAAATAATAAAAATCCATAGTATAAATTTTATCTTGCTTTTCATGAGCAAAGGTCAATATGAATACATTAGTAGCCTAAACATCAACAATAAAGGTAAGTTTTTATCAAAGGCAGCTTTATATTTGTATAATATAGACTAGTTTTCCTCCTTAGCTTTACTTGATAAACACATGTATCCAATGCAGAAAACTATGTAAAATAAAACTTACAAATACTTAAATCACATGATATAACAACTTTGAGAGAAAACCATGCTCATATTTTTACTGGAAGTTTTTCCAGTCTTTTCCCTACAAAACACATTCATATTACACATACTTTTTGGCACTCTCCTTCTTTTAATACTAAATATTTTTGTATGTCAATATTTATGTATTAGTCTTCCTTTAATGGGATACTTTTCTTAAAAAGAGCATACAACTGAGTTTTTAAATATCTGATTTCTAAACCTATCATTTCAAACAGAATCAGCTGAATTTATTATGTGTTCCTGGTAGAAAATTATTTCACCTGCAAGGAATTGTATTTTAGCATATAACATGTGATTTTATATTTTTGTTTAACTAAATTGGATAACTCTTCCACAATGCTGAATAAAAGTAATAGCTTTTATAGGTAATTCTGGGAGTTATCTTAAAGTTTTGATGTTAATAAGCCAAAATAATTATAACAGCTAAAAATTTTGGATGCTTTTATACATGAGGCTCCCTTTTAGGGGTTTTCACATACAAGTCACTTTAATTCTCACAAAAATTCTATACAGTTTATTCCTACTTTACCTGATGTGAAAAGTAAGGTACACAGATGTTATCATAGCTTGATCAAGTCTATTTAGTTAACAAAGGTAGAGCTAAGGTTTGAATTTAGGAACTCTGGTTCAGATCAAGCATTTTTAAGATCAGACTTCTGGAAAAAATTAAAAGTCAACAAAAAATTTTGCAAAAATATAACCAACTCCTACATAGATTTCACTTGGGTTATCTTTTAACATTTTCTTAAGGGCCAAAAAAGACACAAAGGTGAAATCTGCATTAGTTATCCATCCTCCCTTCTCTGAACCATTTCAGAGAGGGTCATAGAGACATGATGTTAGGAATGCATGCACTCTCTAAGTACTGTAATGCCTTCAAGATGCTTCTGCAGAGCAGGGGCTCAGGTACCTCTGTAGCCAACAGCTTTCAAGGGGTTCTAAACAGACTCCTGGGAAACTGTTCACAGGAAAGCTTTGAAGGTGATTTGAATGATCTGTTCTAGATAAAGGAGCTCCACAGCCATTAGCAAAATTTCAAGAGCACTGCTAAGCAAATCCACCAGGCACTCAGGTCTCTGGCTAAGCACAACACACAGATGACAGGAATTACAACATTCACTACAAAACAACAACAAAATTAAAATCGAAGTCATCAGTCCAACCCCGCAAACTTGATTTAAGTTCTATATATGTTCTATATACTTACCACAGTAAACACCTGGGCTACACTGGCTAAAGTGGCTTGAGAAGCGTCAGTAGTTGTAAACCGGAGCACTTCACCTGAAGAAGGAATGAGAGAAACCCCTGGGATCAGAGTCCTTTTCCTATAAAACACGATTGGTTTTCACACAGTGTGTGCAGAAGTCCACACCGCTATATTATTTTTTGAACCTTTTTTCCTACAAGAAAAAGAAATACTCCTCTTTGTAAATTTTAATATTTGTGAGTAATCACGTGAGGTTTGGCCGGCTACGATTTTTAAAAGCAATGGCTTAAGCACAGCATTGCCCTGAATACTCTGCACATTTTAGAGTCGTGTGGACAGAGGCCCAACACCGCCTCTGCTAAGGACAGAAACCTCTGGGTTGGACCGGCAGGGCCCTCGGGGCGAGCAGGCAGCAGCGGCGGGGCCAGCTCTGTGCCTTGGGACCCGGGGCCGGCACCTGGACGGCGGGGCCAGCACGGAGCCTTGGGACCGGGGCCGGCACCTGGCCGGCGGGGCCCGCGCAGTAGCGCGGGACCCAGAGACCGGGACGGTACCTGGGCGGCGGGGCCAGCACAGCGGCTGGACCCGGCTCCGTCCGAGCAGGGGCGCCGCACCGCCGCAGGAGGCCGCAGCAGGCAGGCCCCAGGCCAGGGCTCGCGGGGCGCGCCGGGGCAGGAGCCGGGGTAGGCTCCTCAGGCATTCCATGGCGCTGGGGCACGGAGGAGGCAGCAGCCGGACCCCAAGCCCTCATGCCGGACACAGGATGCTTGGCCCGCACTGCGCGACCTGCGTCGCCCGTCACGACCGCTGCGCACTGGGCATGCGCGGGGGTGTCACTGGGCATGCGCGGGGGTGTCACTGGGCATGCGCAAGGAGCTGCGCATGCATAGAAGAGGCCTAGGGGGCGCGGCTCCCGCGTCTGGTGGCTGATGGGAGTTTGTGTTCTGCCGCTGGGCTTGTGAGGTGTGAGGTTTAGCCGGCCGGCCTCGGGGGCGATAGAGACCCGTTTATCTTTGCCAATCTGTGCAAATCCACTGTGTAGCCTAGGTTCTTCGGCTTTTGGAATGATCAGACAGTTTTAAAGGATCGATTATTCCTGTCAACTAGTAATTATTAAATAAGAAAAAAAAAAAAATGTGGCTCATGCTTTGCAGTTTCTGGAGCATTTCCATTCATATAATGAAACCTGCAATTTGGAAGCCCGGAGGTTATTTAGCCATCCTCAAATCACTTAATTTACATTTAAGTTTAACGCAGCCCCCAAACCCCAGCTGTCATAAGGAATGATATAATAACTTGCTAGTTAAGAATGAGATACACACGATTTATGTTCTGTTTTATTAAACATGATGAACAAGGTGAAACATAAACAAGATGAACCAATTTCAAGGTACCATTATTTTGTGCACTATGGAGAAAGAAAAAAAGAAAGATTATATACTTTATTTCTAAAAATAGCAAAACACTCCAATTTCAGTCTTTAAGATATGAAAATAGTAATTCTGAGAGCATAATACATACAGTATACATACATATTTTTAAAATGTCAGCCAATAGATAAATTTACTCTTCCATAGTAGTAATGCAAAGCAGACTCGTGTTTCACAGATTTCCATTCAATTTCTGCATATGAATCTGGAGTTTAAAAGAAATATTTATTCTGCAGGGCACTGGGCTCAGATTGAATGGAGTAGGAAGGCAGTAGAGGAGGAGGCAGTCACAGAAGAGAACTTGGACTTGGTTTTGAGGTCTAGGAGCACTTGAAACATTACTTCCAGGTGGTGTGGAAAGAGCCCTGAGCAGTGAGAATATGGCAGGTAGATTTTTCACTTTAATGATGTGCTAAATCTTTTTTTTTAAATGCTCAATGTTTTCACAGATACTTCTTTGAGAAAATATGTGATAACTCTTTTTTGTGGGTGTGTGTCTTCTAAGCTTTGCCCTCAGCACAATGAGACTGCTTTCAGGTGACCCTTTCAAAGCCTTGGGAAAACTCTGGCACTTGTCCAAACACATGTCCCTGTAATTCATGACAAGAATTTGGACTTTAATCTGAGAAGGGTGGGAACAATTGTGGGACTCTGAGCAAAGAAGTAATGAGCAGAGAGGTATTAATCTGATTTATTTTTAGTTTTTCTTTGACTTTTTTTTTTTTGGCAGTTCTAGGAACAAATCCAGGGCCTCACATGTACTAGGCAAATGCTCTGCCACTGAGCTACATCACCAACCTGTATTGTTTTTAATAGAGCACTCTGACTGCATGGGAAAAGGTGACAGAGAGATGTGGGGTGACAGTTTGGCTAAGGCAGAGGTGGTGGAGAAGGGGAGATGGGATGGGCTTGTTGTTACATGTTGAAGGCCGAATTGATAAGGTTTATAGATGGATATGGGAGAAAGAGGCATAAAAGTTGACTCTAAATTTTCAGCTTGAACATCTGTGAAATGGAAGTGTTATTTACTGAGATAGGGACTTTTGGAGAGGAGCAGTTTGGTATTGAAAATAGTTTATGCGGGCTGGGGATGTGGCTCAAGCGGTAGCGCGCTCGCCTGGCATGCGTGTGGCCCGGGTTCGATCCTCAGCACCACATGCAAACAAAGATGTTGTGTCCGCCGAAAACTAAAAAATAAATATTAAAATTCTCTCTCCCTCTCTCTTTAAAAAAAAAAGAAAGAAAATAGTTTATGGCCTTCTTGACCCAGCAAGGATCACCTGACACCACGGTGAAGGGAAATTGGAACAGTGAGACTCCTGAGGTGTAACCATAGAAGCCACTTTATTTTTGTCCTCTGCAGTCCCTCTAAGCCTGTGGAGTGAGGCCAGTGCTTCCCTTGGAACTTGGGCAGGTTCCATGACTTCTGGTCCTGCAGTTCTGTGTTCACTTTGTCTTAGTTCAGTAACTCCAAACACCCGGCCTATGTATTAATTTCAGTTCAACAATTTGCAGTGTTAAACCCAATATATTAATGTACACTGCTGGGAGCCATTAGCCAAGTAGGTATGACAATTTCCTTGCCAGCGTACCCCATGTTGCAGTGACATTGAATGTAGGTGACCTTGCTCAAGGACCAAGGCGGATTAGGGCGTTCCCGGTTTAGGTTCCAGGTTTAAGGTTTAAGATTATTCCTGCTGGGAATAGGGCGTATCCTGCTGCCTGAGTTCCCCTTGAGTTCTCACGGGATTCAGAGTATTTTTTGGGAGACAGAAGCCCAGTGAATAGTGATTTGGGCAGAGAACGTGGATTTGGGCAGAGAACGTGGATTTCCCCAGAACGTGATTGTAGACGGCTGGTGTGAGTTTGGGAATAAAGAGTTGCTGTTTGAATCTGCAAGCTGTGTGGTGGCTCGTGATTGTGTGCCCAGCCAGACTGCGGCATTTGTGCCCAGCCAGACTGCGGCAGTACACTTTAATCTTCATTCAAAGGGAAGACTTGGCTCTCTTCTCCTTGCTGGGCCTGGAGGCAGGTGAGAATTTTTGGTGCAGCTGGGGATGTTAAACCACGATGCAAAGAAAAGACCACCGACTCCAATTTAAATCAAATTAAAGCAAGTTTGCAATTCCTATCGGCCGGGGCTGTCTCTCCTGAAACCCGTGGGAATAGAAGACAGCACTCCAGCATTCTAGGAGCACAGCTTTATAGCACAGAAAGTTGCAAAAAGGCGGCGGGTGTGTGTGTGTGTGTGTGTCTTGAGAACTTACAGATAACAGGATTTTGACAAGCATAACACAAAGGCAGGTAGTAGCTTAATAATCTAAATGGTCCAGCACTTAGGGAGTAAATTTAGATCCCAACATCAGAATTTATGAGGTGCCACTAGAGTTTCAGAGAGGGTCATTATCTGGCCAAGCAAAGCCAGGCATGGGTGATTTCAAGGCACGGGCAGGCATTCCAAGCAAGTTTAGAAATTGCAGTAATATATAGTAAAGCCGAAATTAACTTTTCATGCCTTTGAGACGAGGTGGCTCCCAATCTTAAGAGGTAATTAGGCTGGGTTTATCAGAGACCCTGTGCCAGCTCCCCCAGACCTTCCTGCCACCTTTCCTACTCCATGACGCTGCTTCTGCCACTGCTGGGCAGTGATGCAACATAGGAGAAACTAGACGCTGGTTTTGGAAGATGGCATCCCACCCTCCAGGTGGGGCTGACTTTGAAGCTGACTCTTATTGTTCGGGTTGTGGGGGTTCTCAGAGGCCTTCTCCCCTGCTTCCTGCTGGGCCCATCTGGTTGCCATTCCCTTGAGAAGGACAGCATCGGTCCTGGTCATTTTGAGCTCTGCCCCTTTTTGCCCCTCATGACCAAATGCCTCTCTCTCTCTCTGATATGCTCTTTGGGGCAAGATCCTTTAAAAACACCCCCAGGGTGATATTTTTATTGCTACCTCTGCACCCCAGGATTCAAGCACTTTTAGAGAGGAAATGGTTACTTCCCCGTGCAAAACTGCTGTTGCTTGCTCATGTGTAAGTGAGAAACCCCTCAGGCTCCTGGGGTCACCTCAAGAAACTCCTGTCCCTACACTTGAAGTGACAGGCACCCCCTCCCCTTTCCGTCTGATGTCTGGCGGGGGCGGGACTCACACAGCCCAGCCTCTGCCTTCCATACCCTGTCTGCCCAAGTCCTTACTCTTCGGGCTTTTGTGTTTACGTCTGGATGAGGCTCCAAGAGTTGGGTAATGGGTCCTCAGGTGATTCCCCTTGGAGTTTGCATCTGCTGATCTGTCTTCAACTGGCTTTGTTACTGGTGCTCTGCTTTGGCACCTCCGTGGGGTCTCCTACTCCCCCCTTTCACTTCTTTTCTTAGTACAGCCATTTATTTTACAAGTGTATCAAGAATAGATGATATGCCAGATGTTATCCTGGGTTCTAGGGATAAAAGTGAATGAAACAAAGCCCCTATGTGTGGTGGATTGAGTATCACCCCCCTGCGACACAGGTATGTCCATCTGGAACCTCAGACTGTGACGTCATTTGGAAGTAGAATCTGCAGATTTAATTTGTCAAGGATATCAAAATGAGGCCATCCTGGATTTAGAGCAGACCTTTAGGAGGCATGAGTTCTGTGCTGTTGGGGCCTCAGTTGTATTTCTTGAAAGTTGTCTGCTGGGAATACCCAAAAGAGAGATGTGAAACAGCTTCAGGGAGCTTATCTAGGGGAGACAGATGTTCCAATATGACTATGCACTATGCAGAGTGCTACGGAAAAGCAGGGCAGCATCTGTCAGGACTTACAGGAGGCCGACCTAGCTTGGGTGGCCAGGGAGAGCCTCTCTGAGGAAGGGACATTCAGACTGAGACCAAAAGCGTGCGTGAGCATCGCCATGCAGACGACAGGGAGGGCTAAGGAAGCTGCCCTACAGGGTAAGGATGTGTGGGGAGACTAGTGTCTCTGTGCACAGGAAGAACTCTCAGAGGTGGCTGTTCCTTGGGGTGGGGGCTGATGAGCTGGTGATTCTAACAGGAGGCCAGAGGGTGGGCAGGGGCAGATCAGGCTGGGCTTTGTTGGCCTCGGTAAGGAGTTTTGATTTCATTCTTGAGGGGTTGTAAGCCAAAGGCAAAGATTCCGTTTCCATTTCTACGTGATCACTCTGACCTCCTAGGGACTGGGTGGTAGAGGGGCAAGAGCCTTGGAAGGCTGCAGCGGGTACCTGTGAGAGATCTGAGTCCTCGGAGATGTTTAGGAAGCAGAGCGGGGCAGCCTGGATGGCTGATGAGAGGAGAAGGTGTGTTAGCTGGCTAGGGCTGCAGACCGGGGCTTCATCAGTGGACATCTGTCCTCTCTCCGCCCTGGAGGCTGGAAGTCCAAGGTTGAGGTGTGGACAAGGTTGGTTCTCCTGAGGTCTCTCTCCTTGGCTTGCAATTGGATCCTTCCTGGGTCCTCTGCACAAGCACATCTCTGGTGTCTCTGTGTCCTAATCTGCTCTTTTAAGGACACCACTCCTATTGGATTAGGGCCACCTGC
This sequence comes from Marmota marmota marmota, assembly GCF_001458135.2. Classification (NCBI taxonomy): domain Eukaryota; kingdom Metazoa; phylum Chordata; class Mammalia; order Rodentia; family Sciuridae; genus Marmota; species Marmota marmota. The sequence continues at coordinate 18,319,123 of NW_025999913.1, read as the reverse complement.
TAACAGCCTCAATTTAACTTAATCACCTCTTTAAAGGTCCTGCCTCCAAGTGCAGTCATATTCTGAAACACTGAACGTTTGGGGCTTCAACTGACAGATTTTAGGGGCCTACAATTCAATCCGTAATGAGGTAGAGATGAAACCTCTGATCACAGCAGGAGCAAGAGTGTGCTGAGTGAGGGAGGATTGTGAGTTGCACATTGAGTTCTAGACTGTCAAATAAGTATAACAGGTCAGACACTTGGATAAGTTGGTCTGGATCTGGGAAGAAAGTCTAAGCTAGATATATCCAAGTGGGTTTAGCACATAGATCATAAGTGGGGCTGTATGAGTGCAGAATATCGCCTACAAAGAGGGAGAGACAGGAGAAAAGGATCTAGGACAGGCTCCACCAGGCACACACCCCTGGGGTGGAGGAAGAGCAGGTGACAGAGAGCAAGGAAGAGAATGAGAGGGTGGGTCCTTTGTTCTTAGTATGTACTCACCTAAAAGGTAGCATTGTAGTATGTTTTTGTTTTATTGCTGTAACAAAACACTTGAGGCAGGATACTTTATTTTTTTTTAAAGTTTATTTAGCTCATAGTTTTTGAGCTTGAAAGTCCAAGATTCTGTGGCCCCATTGGTTTGGCCTCTGGGCTCCCTCATTTGCATCACAATGTGGTGGAGGAGCAGAAAGGGAACCTAGGAACAAACATGTGGCCTGACTTTATAACAACCCACTCTCATGAGAACTCACTCCATGAGACTAGCTTTAATCCCCTCAGAGGGTGTGCTCCCATGATGTGATCACCTCCACGAGGTCCCACCACTCCAACAGCCCCACACTGGGACCAAGCGTCCAACGCAGGATTCTCATTAAGCCCCACCAATGCAGATCCTTAGGGCTGGTGTGTAGGGAGGGGTCTCTAATGGGCCTACAAGTCTGCCTCGTGGTCTCTCTGCACTCTCTTCTGGGACGTTCTTACTGTGCTGCCCACCAATCTGAACTTGGGAGGCTCTACTCTTTTTTAAATGTTCTGGCACAAGATCTGTACAAAGAACTTCAAGGAGCAAAGCAGAGAAGCGAAGTTGGTGCTTTGTGGTATCGTGGTTTTACTTTTCCGTCTTAACTACCAGCTTCCCCGGGCAGTAGTTTTGAAGTTCTTGTTTAAACATAAAAGGCTTTTTAATTATTTTCTTCCAAAGATTCTGGAAATTCCTACCATGTAACATCTAATGAAATGACTTTCTATGCAACAACCAGTGTCTATATTCTTCTTATTTTAGTGATCTCAGGATATTTTATTGTAGTTAAATATTTCATCATAAAAAATTTTTGACAGGTTGAAAATAGTGTCAGATTTGTCTTATTTTTATGGGGTCTCCGGATCCAGGGATCCCAGGCCAGGGGTCTTGGTCCTAAAAGAATTGCTTTTCCTTGGTGGCTGGAGGAGCCGTGAGGCGGGTGAATCTGTTCTCTTTCCTCCCTGCTCCCTGTGGGGACTTTGCTAGCAGGCATGGTTTTCTAATGAAGATATTCAGTCCCGCCTGGAGTTAATTCAAACAATTTTGCTTTCCTTGTGTTTTTCCAAGGGACTAGAATATCTGAATTTGTATCTCCTGGTCACTATCAACCAAAACACACAAACACATTTTCTATTTTGAAAAGCAGTGACTGAACATTGTTAATATATCATCTTATCAGGCACAATAGATAGTCCAAAAGAATGTGATCAAACATGAAGCTGGGTTTATGAGAATCAGGCTTCTGAATTTCTAGTATTATTGCTGGGATTTTAGAGATGATGTGTTTGGTTTTGTGTCTGATAAATTCTATATATTTAAAAGCTTAAGGTTCCTATATTGCACATGAAAAGGATGGTAGAATGTCGGGAGTCATGAGCTCAGGTCTACTGACATGGTGGTCCAGGGATTCTCTGCGGCTGAGGTGTCCTGTCACTGCAGGGTGTTTAATGGTATCTCTGAATTTTACTCACCGGTCCAGTAGCTCCCCTCTCTTGAGTTATTAGAAACAAAAATGCTTGCAAATATTTCCACTGTCTTTTTTTTAATATTTATTTTTTAGGTGTAGTTGGACATAATACCTTTATTTTATTTATTTATTTTTATGTGGTGCTGAGGATTGAACCCAGGGCCTCGCACATGCTAGACAAGCGCTCTACCACTGAACTACAACCCCAGCCCCAATTTCCATGGTCTTTTGAGAAGCAAAAAAAAAAAAATCACTCCTGTTTGAGAGCCATTCTATTTTAAAATACAGAAAAGGACCCACAAGCCCTAGGACCAGTTTTTAATTTTTTTTCTTTTAGTTGTCAATGAACCATTACTTTATTTATTTACATGTGGTGCTGAGAATCAAACCCAGTGCCTCACACATGCAAGGCAAGCGTTCTACCATTGAGCTACAACCCCAGCTCCCCATTTTTTTTAAAGAAGATATTTTCCTTGGGCTGGGGTTGTGGTTCAGTGATAGCATGCTCGCCTAGCATGCATGAGACACTGGATTCGATACTCAGCACCACATAAAAATAAAATAAAGATATAGTATCCACCTAAAACTAAAAAATAAATATTTTTATTTTAATAAATAAACATTTCAACTCTCTGGTTGTACATGGTGTAGAGACACACCTTTAAAGTTGAGAGAGACTTTCTTCACTATACTAGACATTAAAATTTGCAAAATTCATGCAGTATGCATGTATGAAAACATGTGGATTCCATTAATTTTTATAATGAATATGTGTTCACAGTTAAAGATAAATAAAATTTGTAAAACTATGGTACCAGACTCCAGCACTGTTAGATTATATTTTCCTTTATTTTGATGACCTAAAAATGCATTCTGACTTGTTTGTGTGAAGTATTCATATCCTGATCCCAAAGTGAAAGTCCAACTTTTGGAGGCGTTTCCTGTTTGGATGCAGCAGGTACAGATGGGGGTGGGCTTCTCTGGGGTCCTAATGCATAATCTTATTTGAAGAGTTTCAAGGACTTGGCCACACGAGGGAGCACCATTCCCAGGTTGGTTTGCTTGTTATGAACTATGGTAATACCAGCTTGTCCCAGGAAGTTAAATGACGCAGGGAATCCGTAGTCAGACATCAGAAACACAGCTGGATTCTACATGGTCACCTACCACACCTTGGTCCTTGTCATCTGGGTTGTGAGACCTGCCACTGCATTTCCGTTTCTCACTTGTAAGTTTTGAAACCAGTGGTGTAAAAAGCACCTGTGGATGGAAGAGTGTTGCCACACACCGCTGCTTTAAAGACTTGCTCAGAATAAAGATGCAAACGAACATCCTCCAGTCGACACCCTCCACTGGATATCCTCCACCTGGAGGAAGACACAGTCTGTGGGGACCTGATATCTGGTGCAGGCTCTGCCTCTGCATGCAATTCACAGATATTTAATATTAGACAGCATATTTTCTTTTTATAAAGATTTTACTTCTCAAATGCTGTTTCTGATCTCAGAGTGTTTGACATTTCAGCTGGTGGGGGTAGGACACCTTAACGAGTGTATGCCATAGGCTTTAAAGATAGAATAATTGTAATGTGCTCGGTAACACCACACTTTCTTATCTTAAAGATTTTTTAAAAGTTTGTATTTGCTGAAAGTGCTCTCAGACTTATTTATTTATTTCTGTTCTTAGTTGTACACGACAGCAGAATAAATTTCAATTCATTGTATACAAATGGAGCGAAACATTTCAACTCTGGTTGTACGCGGTGTAGAGACGCACCATTCATGCAATTATACATGTACCTAGGGTAGTGATGTCCATCTCATTCCACTGTCTTTCCTACCCTCATAACCCCTTCCCACCCTCCCCTTTGCCAGATCCAAAGATCTTCTATTCTTCCCATGCACCCACTCTCCATCACAGATCAGAATCCACTAATCAGAGAAAACATTCCGCCTTTAGTTTTTTGGGATTGGCTAACCTCACTTAGCATAATACTCTCCAACTCCATCCCTTTATCTGCAAATTCCACAATTTTTTCTCTTTTAATGCTGAGTAATATTCCATTGTGTAGATATACCACAGTTTCTTTATCCATTCATCTATTGATGGGCGTCTAGGTTGGTTCCACAGTTTAGCTATTGTGAATTCAGCAGCTGTAAACATTAGTGTGGTGTTGTCATTATAGTATGTCTGATTTTAAGTCCTTTGGGTATAAACCAAGGAGTGGGATAGCTGGGTCAAATGGTGGCTCCATTCAGGTTTTCTGAGGAATCTCCACACTGCTTTCCAGAGTGGTTGCATCAGTTTGCAGACCCACCAGCAATGTAAGAGAGTGCCTTTTCCCCACATCCTCTTCAGCACTCACTATTGTTTGTATACTTGATAACTGCCATTCTCTCCGACTTATTTAGAAGTAGATTTTTTTAATCATATAACATTCTTGTACATTAATAGGAAAATGCAAGCAAAATACTGGTTAAGGAAATCCTAAAACTTCTTTGTTTCAAGGCTAAATCATGAGGAAGACTTCAAAAATTTCATTTTAAAAGTAAATATATTTATGAGCACAATTTATTCTGAGTTGAAAAAGAGGAGAAACTTCTAATGACATACAGCACAGACTAGATAACCCAGCAGACAACAATTAATTGTACATTTCAAAAAATTTCCAACATGAAGAAATTATAAATGCTTGAGGGTAGGGAGATGCCCATTGCCCTGGTCCAAGGATCGTCAGACCTCATACGCATGTATAGAAAAGTCACACTTAAATCAACATGGATGATTTTATGTGTCGATTAACATTTTCTGAAAGTCGATGACGCTTAGTGTGTGAGACATTAAGGGTGCACACAACTCAGGTGATGTGGTTGTGGTGTGAACAGTGTGACCACGTTCCCAAGTGGTGGTGGTGCTATCCCACGACCATGGTCTAGCCAACACAGCTAGTTGTAAGGTTCTTTTGACTAAAAAGCACCCCCGGGACTTTACAGATTTATAAAAATTTCTTCCAGAAGAAATGTGATTTGGTTCTTCCTCTTTCTCTTTTTGGCTTGAGTCAATTCCTGATACTAGCTTGTTTTGCCATTTGTCTCCTTCAAAGTTGAGTTCATGGTGGTTAAAAGTTACAGCGGGGCAGGGATCAGGGTGTGCTGGGACCTAAGAGGTAAGGTTGTACTGTGCTTAATGTTTATGCTCTGAAAACCTTTTCCTGTGCTTTTTGAATCCACACTTAATAACGTTTTACTGCTCTCTCTGAAAATGCCATTGGGAAGGGACCAAATAGTTCACAAAACTGAGGGTTTGAACAATGCTATTTTGTGTGATCACTGAAACTTCAGTAGCTGGCTTATAATTAAGTTGGAAATCGATATGTCTGGGTAGAAAATATTGGAGTACCTAGCCTTCCTATACCAGCATGGTCTTATTGACCCATATACATTTTCTAGATTAGAATTTCTGAACTCTGAATGACCTTAGAATGACACAGTTCATTAAAGCAAACTTTTCCATTAATTCCAGAAACTGGACTCCAGTTAACCAATAACTTCTGTATCGCTGATTCGATTTCCTGCAAAACTGTTATTTTGTAATGGTTAACTTCTCTCTTCATTGTTCCCAGTAGGAGGTAGCTTTCTTTTTATCCGTCTTGTGTTTATTATAATCCATTGTAACTTAAGACATTTTACCCCAAAGCAAACAAAGCAGAACATTCCAGGTGTGGAGACAGTGCTCTCCAACCTCAGTGATTGTCAGTGGACGAAGGCAAATCCCTGAAAACTGACCAGCAGTCCAAACAGGACCCCCAAGCATTTCCCAGTGGGTTCTTTTCATGATGATGAAGTCAGACCCTGAAGCCCTTGGCTCTCGGGCTGGCGTTAAAGCATAGTGGGTCTTTTGATGTAAATAATAATAATAATAATAATAATTTTTTTTTCTGAGCTTGTGTAGAATTAAGGCCATTGAACAGATTTAGCCTCCAGGGGTGCGAAAATGGGATAGAAACTCCGGGAATATTGGAGATGGGGGAGTCCAGTTTCATTTCCTTGCTTGGAGACTTGAATTCTAAAAGTGTTAGAGCGGTTTATCAAGGACGGCAACACAGTCAGCGGCCTCAGGTATGCGCCACTCTCGCTCTCTCTCCAGTGGGCAGCAAGCCAAATCCTAGACCCAGAGCGCCGGGATTCTTCAGGGGAAAAGGCGCTGACTGCTAAACACGTGCTGGCTTTTCTCGTTTGTTCAACCACTGGTTCAGACGTGTGGAAATGAGCTGTGTCTGCCGACTTAGAGATTATGCCCATAAGTGATTGAGAGCTGGCAGAGAGGAAAACAAAACTTAGTTGGACTCGCTGACACCATTCTTCCAGTCTCTGGTTTGTAGAGTCAAGCAGAAGAAAATGAGTCACAATTTTATTAACTCCTGATCTGAGCGGGTCTCGCCCCTGTTGCGAGTGACCAAAGGACTGTGATTGTAAGGGAAGGCAAGAGAGGTGTCTGACGCGCTGGAGGGCTTGAACTCAGGCTGTCCAGGTCTGTGAAAACTTTGTCTCTCGCAGCTGGACCCCGAAATCACTGCGGAAGAGCAAAAGCCTTTTTTTTTTTTTTAAGGCTTTCTGTTTAGAGAATCAAAGTAACACATAAACTCCTCGTGGGAAAGAGTAAGTCATGCCACAAGTGGAATTACTCACAGGGTAGTTTTAATATTGCCTCTGCTTCCAGGGTCCCGCTGGAGAGGAACATGGGCCTAGCAGCTTCTAATCGCTCTTCTGAGGAATCATTTAGAAAACCGACCTGTTTAGACTGCAGGCAATTCCCCTGGCCTGGCTTCTCTGCTGTGCCTCTTCTGTGTTTAGTTATGTTCCGGTGCATACATACTTACCATCTTCACAACTGCCTGCGTGTTCGCTAGATGACCTGCTGCACAGGGCTGTGGCCTCGGAGCACAGGCCATACCACACCTAGGTGTGCGTATACTTAGGAATGTCACATAGGTCAGCTGTGCAGTAGGCCCTACTTTGTAGGTGTGAACAGGTGTGAACAGGTGTGCCCTATGATGTTCACAAAATGACAAAGTCTCCTAATGACACATCTCTCCCAGGGTATCCCTGTCTGTCTTCAGGTGACATATGACTTTCTGCATTAGTTATGGGAATGAGTAGGTCTTGGAGGTCTAGTCTACAGTGACTGTGGCTAATGACACTGTGTGACATTCTTGAAATTTACCAAGATAGGAGATCTTATACGTTCTCACCACACATGCAAAAAAATGGTGACTGTGAGGGGATGGGTGTGTAATTAACTTGACTGTGGTAATCGTTTCCCAATGCACACATATATTAAACTACCACATTGTACATCTTCAAGATATACAACTTTTATTTGTCAATTTTGCCTCAATAGAGCTGGGCAGTGGCACATGCCTGTAATCCTAAAGATTTGGGAGGCTGGGGCAGGAGCGTCCCAAGTTCAAGTCCAACCTTAGCAATTTAGTGAGATCCTAACTAATTTACCAAGATCTGAAGAAACTTACCAAGGCCCTCTGTCAAAATTAAAAATAAAAAGGGCTGGGGATGTGGCTCAGTGGCAAAGCATCCCTGGGTTTAACCCTCAGTGTGAAATACAAAACAAAACAACAACATATGAGGTATATATACATACCTCAATAAAGCTGGGAAAAATAAGCCACAGGCCCTCTCTTTGGTCTATTCCTTACTCCTTGAGACTGGTCAATGCTCACTGGGGTCCTGGCTTCCTGTAACAGCACTATAGTGCTTCATTTTTCACTTTCCAGAAATAGAGTGTACAAGAACCAAATAAATACTGTTCAAATTGCACATATTGCCAACAGGTACACGGAAACATATCAAGGACCAAATGAGTCAGTGACCGTGGTAGTCCCCTAAGCATCTTTCTCTGGTGGCTCCTGCCCCTGAACTTTCATGGAGAGGCACAAGGGGACATTTATTTGATAGTGTTTCTTCACTCACCACAGACTTTACACTCCCCTCCAGTCCACTCTAGAACCTGTGGGTGGGTCTGTCTACTTGGCAGATAGTAAACAGGATAACTGATAAATATAAACCTGGTGCTTTTTGGAATGAACGAGAAGCAAAATGAAGGGGTGTGGATCACCTAGAGTCAGCATTTTGGAATTACAGATAATGGACATAAGGGGCCAACTCCTGTCCCCCAACATTCATGTTGAAGAACTAACCTCCAGAACCCCAGAATTTGACAGAACCATTAGAAGGATGATAAGTTAGCATGAGTCCAGGGCCACTTCTGTGTGGAAGCTAAAACAGGGACTGGCTTTTTCAAGGATTCCTGCTTCAGTGGGAAGTAGAGGCGCTGGGCTGACCTCCTAGCCTGCAGGGCAGTGGAGGTAGGAGCATGGTGAAGCTCCCTTTTGAGCATCTCCCCTTGTGGGCAGGGTCTCGGGCTGAGTTCCCCAGAAGCAGACCTGAGGCAGGGGCTTGTCAGGGAATTCTCGGGAAGCAGTGGGTAGGGTGTGATTCCAGGAGTGATTCCCGCTGAGCACGGCTTCAGTGATCCCAAGGGCAGCTCTCAAGTGTCCATTAGGCCTCAGTCACCCTGACTTAATGCAAAGGTGCTGGGTGGTCCTCACCCTGGTCAGTCCTGGGCAAAGGGACAGTGGGTAGGTGTGGAGGGGGTACAGGGAATTGGGGTAGCTGCCCCTGGCCAGCTCGGACACTGCTGCTCCAAGGGCTGGCTGTAAAGAGCAGGTGTGACACACGGAAGACAGGAGGGACACATGAGGGTCAGAGGGAAGCAGAGGGCTGGGCTGAGCACCAACAGTGTCCACTGGGCAGTGAGGCAACAGCTTCAAGACAGAACTCGAGGCAGAGATGCCCCCTCCCCACACCCCGCTGTGCTCTGGAGTCCGGCCAGTTTCTGTAACGTCTGGAACTCACCACGTTCATCTGGAAAAGTGAAGAAGAAAGATTCACCTGAAAAATAAGAGATGGTGTTCATTAGGCACAGATCCATCAGGCCAGTACCTATGCAGCACTGTTGTTGGCTCTTTTAATCCTAACGTGGGCAGATTTTCTTGTCTATTTCATAGATGAGGAAAAAAAGACTCAGAAAAGGTTAATATAGAACAGACCCCCAGGGACACAGCTGTTAAGCAATGAAGGCAAGATTCAAATCCAGATCATGTAAAAATATGAAAATAAGCACCATAACCTCTCTTTTTTGAAGTATAGTGACATTTTCAGTGACACAATTAGAGATCAAAGTTCAAGAAACATGTCTGTGAAATGGACGCACATCTTTAGTAAGTAAGAGATTTCAGTAATCTGATGAATGCATTTGTAATGTGCATGCATCTTAATTTTAATTTTTTTGAGGTGCTGGGGTTGGAACCCAAGGCCTCACATATGCTAGGCAAGCATCCTACCACAGAGCCATGTCCCCAGGCCCATGCATGCATTTTAAATAATAACATTCCTAGTCGGCAGTTTTCTTAAGTTCTCTTTTATCATAAAAGTCCATTATTACCAACAAATATGAGACAAGTCCCTTTCAGAAGTCAGATTCTTAAAAAAAGGTGTGAAAAAAGACCTCTGTCACCTGGAGAGAGAGGGTTTGGGGTCCCATCTGCAGGCTCTCTGGTGCAGGCAAGCACAGTCCTTCCGAGGGTCAAGTTCTGTGCCTTGCTGACCTGTGGTGGCTACATGGTCCCCCCCCACACACATGCTTATTGACTCCAGTGAACTTGACCGTGGTTGGAAGCTCAGGCAACTTTTTCTTCTTTGCTGTGAAATAACTGTCTAGAGACAGGAGAATCCTCCAGGTGGCTAGTTAAATGCCTCCAGAAGGCCTGGGCCGTTGATGAATCCCTCCGAGGATTTCTCTAGTTTACAAGTGGCATTACTGGTCAAAGAATCTCATTAATCAGATCCCTCAGAATGGAGCCTCCAAAGTGCCATGTTTGTGACAAGGGAGTCATGAAGCTGGCGGGGCACTGCAGCTCTGGGTGAACCTGGTGCGGAGGTTCCCATCTTCAACAAAGCCCACATCGGTACTTAAATCACTCTTAACTGATCTTTTTCAGAATTAGTAGAGGCCATTAACCTTTTTTCATAAACCTTCCCATTTCCATATCTCAAACCTCTATATTTTAAAGACCAAGGGCAAAACAGGCCAAAAGCAAAGAGCACAGCTTGTCACACTCTCGCTTCCTTATGAAGAGCACAGGTGCATTGATCCTTGGTAAAACCCGGCCCGGCTTCTACCAAGAGTCCCAGGAAGTGAGCCCTGCTCTGCACAGCTTCCCCACGTCCTCTGTCTGCTGGAGCAGCATTTGGTGCTCCTCCTGAGCCTCTGCAGCTTGTGAAGGCAGGCGCCGGCACTGGGCCCTGTTACCTCTGGGTGGCGCTGTCTCCTGCTAGGCACCTCCACCATGGCGCCCCGCAGTAGGTGGCCCCTAGCCTCCCTCCCCTTCCCTGGTAGGTTTACACAGGAGCTAGGGAAGGGCCGCTGTGCAGTGCTCTCTAGACTTCACACTGGTGCATCTTGAGCTTGTGGCCCACTCTCCGCCAGTTCATGGAGGCTGGAAGCTGGGGAGCACAAGCTTCACCCAAGACCGCCTTTCTCCGTGACCTCGCCTCATTCTCTGCCTCCTCGAGGAGGAGGCATTCTGCAGGAGAAGGCTGAGAGTCCCCTAAAGACATTCCTGGCGAGTCCCCCGAGCAGTTTGCCAGATGTGCTCCTATGAGAGTCCCTGTGGTAGACAACGCTGAGACTCAAGTTAGGACCTGCCGTCCCCTCTCCTTCCTGGCCTTCCTCTTCCCCTCTACCTCCTCTGTCCTCCTCCCCTTCTTCTCTCTCCTCCCACATACACATATAACATCCTTGCACTCACTGAGGGCCAGCTAGGTGCCTGGCCCTGTTCTAAGCACTTCCCATAGAGCAGTGACTAAATGGACCCCATCCACTTTCCTGGACATTCCTGAGAGTGGGAACTGCGGTGGCCAGGACATATCATGAGATGCAATGGAGGACAGCCACCTGGGCCTAATTTATATGGGGTGACAGGGACACATGTTATGCCTCTTAGGAGGTATACAAATGTTCTGCTGAGATGAAGGACAAGAAAAAGCCAGTCAACCCAAAACCTGGCCTTTGAGACTTCATGCAAAGAAAAGAGTGGTATTTATATCTTTATTTATATTACACACCATCATCTATCTCTGGGAGCTTCCCTGCCCCTGAGATGTAAGAAGTGGGGTTTCGAATCCACCCTGGTTGGCCTGTTCCACTCACCCAGCAGCACCTTGGGCCTGTTATGAGCAGGACCCCATAAGGAGATTGTCTCACAGGGCTTCAGCTGCGGATCCCTCTGGGGGCACAGTGGCATCCCCAAGTCACGGCGTACTTTAACGGGGCCTCTGGGTGCCGCGACCCCTCGCCGGCAAGGGAAAACACGACACAGGATTCTTCTTTCAGCAGTTTATTCAGGCCTTGATTCAAGTATCATCTTCTAGTGACCCGTCGCCGAGCGCCCAAGCACAGCCTAATAAAGCCTCCAGCATACCAATCTTAAGCTGCCACGTGGACCTTTCTCATAGGGTGGTAAGGGATTGCGTGCCAATTCTCCATATTAGGAGTTGTTTATCCCAGGCCACAGTGGAAGCCGGCGCCATCTTCTAATGGCGGCCACAGTCCAATTAGAACGGCTTACCACAGTTCCCCCTTCTATTTTATATAACAATGCAGGTGAAAGTAGAGGTCCTATCCCACTGTACAGTAGTGGCTGCAATGTATGGTTCAGTCCTAAGGAGGCGCCTTCCCCAGACCTGGGGCGGGGCGTGGACGTCAAACCCGCATGCAATAGGACATGCTTTCCTTGAGGTCC